>NC_045428.1:11408140-11708140 GCF_902635505.1 Sarcophilus harrisii | reverse complement strand
TTCTATTAATGCAAAAATTTTACCATTTCACAGAACTAACAATTTTCTATTGGATGCTTTCTATCCCTTGTTTAGTTAAGAATTTTCCTGCAATTGTAGTTGTGAATAAATTCTTTCTCATCTTCTCCTCAAAAAATTTTTATGAAGTTATTTTTAATATTTTGGTCATATTCCCATTCAGAATTTATTGCAGTATATGATATCTGTCACTGACCTAAACCTATTTTTTGCCAAGCTATTTTCTAAATTTTCCAGCAATTTTTTTCTAAATAACGAATTGTCCCCATCCCTCCACTCTTTTATATTTTTGAATTTCTGAGCACTGGGTTATTGAGTTTAATTTTTTCTGGCCACATTGCTTATCTCAGATATTCTATTAATCTCCTTCTCTGTTTTTAATGAATAACAAATAAGTTTCAGAACTCCTATTTTTTTTTTAATAACTACTGTTTTACAACATAGTTTGAGGTCAGGAAGTGTTATGCATCTACTTAATTAAACATTTTGTCTTTCCTATTATTTCCCTTTTTATTTTCCAAATGAAATTTTATTCTAATTTCTACTTCCACAAATTTGATCAATATATCTGTATCTATCCAAATTCCAATTGATTATTGGCTATAACATTAAGATGAATAATTTAATAAGTTCACAAAATTCCAGCCTCAGTTTTGGAAGACACCTCAGAATCTATCTATTTTAATATAAATCTGTATAAGAATTTTTTCTGAGGCATGATAAATACACTTGAACCATCAACACTCCCAAGGAAGGACTCCCAAAGCAGTCCATTTCATCATTTCATCCATTTCAGTTGGGCTTACTCTAATCATTAGAGTTTGTCTTTGTGTTGACCAATGACTGTTCTTTTTGCAGTGATACCTATTGTTCCTAGTTCTGCTCTCTGGGACTATATTGAGAATGTCAAGGTACAATAGAATATGTTGAATTTGGAATCAAGATCCTGGGAGGAAATTTTCAGGACCACTTCTTGCTGCCTGAGTATATTTAGAAACCATTAAATATCTCAATTTTCTCCACTTTTAAGTGAAAGGATTTGATTGGATAAGTTCTAAGGCCCATTTCAAAGATAAATCCAGGATCATATGATCACTCCCAATACAACAGCCCTTGACATTCTTGAAAAAAGCTGCCTTCTCCTGCTAAGTCTTCTCTTCTTCAGTAGAGATATGGCATGTTGTTGAAAACCTTTTCCCATTCGTGTTTTCCCTTTCTTTAGATATCTGAATAAGAAAGATTATTTTGACAATTGTATTAAGGATGAAGTGCAGTCAGGATGACTTGTATGAAGTGCCATAGTTAGCAAGATTTGTTCGTGAGGAAAGTGACTTAAAATATACCTGAAAATCATTTTACCCCCAAGACAAATTCAGTTGGGAGGGATGAGGGAGAAAGACATTGTGACTCAAAACCCCAAAGAGATTCTATTAGAAAACTTGTTTTGGGGTTTAACAGGCTAGAAACAAGCTCACCTGAAATATAGTCCCCAAGTGAGGGGAATAGAAGGAGAAAAGAGAGAGAAAGAAGAAGGCAGAACAGGACAGCACAGAGCAGGACAGAACAGGAAAGAATAGGACAGGACTAGAGAGATCAGGACAGGAGAGAAGACTTAGGATAGAAATAATGAAATATAAACATAGAACAAGTTTACAGAGAAAGATAATCAACTTAGGTTTGGACATGTTGAGCTCGAGGCTTAGTAATTTCTAGATAGATGTGTTATGTCAGCAATTATAAAAATATGGTTTGCAAAGGAGACATCAGGACTGGGACTTATACATTTGGGGATCATTTTTGTAAAGTTGGTAGCCAAATGTGTGATAATAAATGACATGGTCAATACATCATTAAAGAATATGTAATTAAATAGACCAAAGGGATATTGGAGCAAATCCTTGGAAAATGTCCATAAAGATTTGAGTAAATAGAAGGGTTGGTTAGAGAGATAAAAAGAGATATCGAAAGTGTGGAGTCATTGAAGCCAAGGAGGGCAGAATATAATGTTGTAGAGAAACTCAATAGTGTCAAAAACTTCAGAGTTCAGGTAGGGTGAGGATCAAAAATTAGGCCACAAGATTTGACAATCAGTAGATCACAGATGACTTCTGAGATAATTATTTCAGTAGAATGATAGGAGTGGAAGGCTAGTTGCATAAGACTATGGGAAAATTAGGTAATAAGAAAGCAGAAATCTTGTCTGGACAATTTCCCAAAAAAGTTCATCAGTGAATGGAATAAGAAATATGACTTAGAACCTAAATGTGATAGAATTATGAGAATGCTTTTATTTTATTGTTTGCTTTTGTTTTAGATTAGGAAAGGCCAGGGTATATATATAAACAAATGAGAAGAAGCAAATAAAGCAGGAGAATTTTTGAGGATTTTTGAGAGAGAAGGGATGGTTAGCACAGTAGTCCTGAAGGAGGCATAAGTAAATAGGATTGAGGGTAAAATAAGTATCTTACACTTGAGTCACTGGATCACAATCTCGACTGCCACAGGAGGGAAGAAGAATGAAATTTTTGAAAAATGAAGGATAGGAAATGAGAACTATCTTACTATTCCACCTTTATCTTCTTGTGGAAATAAGGAGATAGTATATAAGAATAATGAGAGAGATAAAAAGACATGAAACATTAATTTGCAGAAATGAAGTAGAGAGGTGATAAAAATAAAAGAGAGATTGTTAAATATCAGTTGTAGCTCATCTAAAGTTATGTCCAATTGCTGATAAAATAATCTAAATTTTATGCTTTTCTCAAGCAATTCTCAGGAGCTCCAGAGAAGGAATAGGGGCATTAGAGGCGGTGATTTCTGCTGCATAAAGATGAAGGAATAAGGAAGTAGGTCATTGGAGAGAAGAGGTTAAGTACTTGTGTGGTGTTACCATAGAGGTTGTCAACATAAATAATGAAGTCCTGAAGCTGATAGAAAGGGATGGAGTGGAGAGTAAGACAGCAAATGTCAGGAAAAAATGGATAACCGAGCTGAGTAAAGGTCAGTAGACAATATCAACAACAAGATGCATGGATCTTAAAAGAGGAAAATTTATTGGAGAATAATGGTAGAGAAATGATCTCAAAATCTCATCTGGATTTGGGGCATAATGCAAGGGCAAAAAAAATGCCTACCCTTCTTCTTGGTCTTGACAGATGTGGAAAGAAGAATTAGTGGTCTAGAATGCAAGTCATTGCAAGGAAGGAAGCATTCTTGGGGGAAATATAAATTTCCATTAAAGGTAAGAATTAGAAAGAATGTTGGTTGAAAAGTCTGAGGATGTAGATACATTTACTAAGAATAGAGTAGTACCAAAAAGCACAATGGAATGAGCTAGAAAATGTACTAATTTGAAATGAACATAGGATATTATAGAACTGATTAGAGAAAAAATGAAGATTCTGAAGAAAATAATACCTACTACTAAAAAAAGAGGCAAAGATGGTAGTAGTGGTAGAAGGAAGATGAGCATTTATTAAGCAACTACTTTGTTTATGTTCCAAGGACTGTATTACTATCTCATTTGATTTTCACAATCATGCTGTGCTATATGAATGCTATAATTATCTTTATTTTATAGATCAAGAAACAGAGATAGTCATCAGTTAAGCAAATTTTCCAGGGTTGTAAAGCCAGAGAATGTCAGGAACTGAATTTGAAATCAGATCTTTCTGACTTCCGTCCCATCACTAAATCAAATGCATCACTTATAAGACAGTAAATTGGGACCAGTTAATTGGGACCAGTAACTGGGAACAGAGAAAGGGCCATATCCACCTCAATAGCCAATAAGGAAATTACAAAGTTACAGCATAGTTTTATAACTGTTAGTCATCAGGAAAAAAAGAGAAAGACAATATAACATTTTAGGTAGAGGCTTGTCCTTGGAATCAAAGAACAGGAGTCAAATATTTCATTTCACCCATACTATCAGCATTAGACTAGAAAAGTGGTCAAACTTAATGCCAGCATTCAACTCTATAAATTTATGTTACAAATTTTTCTACAAGATGATTGTATAATTTAAAAATTCTACTAACAGTGCATTAGTGTCCCAATTTTTCTATAATCTAATATTTATCATTTTTTTCTGTTAGATTACTCAATCTGACAGGTTTGATGTAATACCTCAGAGTTCTTTTAATTAGCATTTAATGATTTAAAGAATTTTTTATATCAATGGATGCCATTGAACGCTTCCTCTGAAAATTGATTCTTCATATTTTTTTTTTTACCATTTACCAACTGAGAATGACTTGCAGTCTTTTAAGTTTGACATAGTTCTCTATATATTTGAGAAATGAGTCCTTTATCAGAAATATTTGCTATAAAAATTTTTTTCTCCAGTGTTCTGCTTTCTTTCTAATCTTAGTTCCATTAATTCTGTTTGTGTAAAAACTTTTTAAAAATTTAATAAATCAAAATAATTTTATTTTGCATAATTCTATCTCTCATTCAATAATGAAATTTCCCCTTATTCATGGATATGACATGTAAGGTATTTTATGTTCCCCTAATTTGCTTTTGGTATTCCCTTTTATGTCTAAATCATGGACTCATTTTGACTGTGTGCTAGTATACAATGTAAGATGCTGGTCTATACTGAATTTGTCATATTTATTTCTAGTTTTTCCTTCAGTTTTTGTTAAATAATCAATTCTTGTCCCCCAAAGTGTGGGTCTTTGGGCTTATCAAACCCTAGATTATATGATCATTTACTACTGTGAATTGTGTATCTAATCTATTCCACTGATCCACTACTCTATCTCTTAGCCAGTGTCAAATACTTTTTGATGATTACAGATTTATTATATTGTTTGAGATCTGTTTTTACAGGTAGGCCACCTTCTTTCTCGCTTTTTTCAATTAATTCACTGAATATTCTTGTTTTTTTATTCTTCCATACTGTTATTATTTTTTTCCAGTTCTATAAAATAATTTTTGTAGTTTGATTGTATGACACTAAATAAATAGATTTATTTAGGTAGCATTATCAATTTTAGCATATTAACTTGGTCTATCCATGTGCAAATGGTATTTTCCTGCTTATTTAGATCTGACTTTATTTGTATGAAAACAGTTTTATACTTGAACTTATATAGTTCTTCAATTTGTCTTGTCAGGCAGACTCACAAGTATTTTATATCATCTACAGTTATCTTAGATAGAATTCCTCTTTCTATGTTTTGCTGGTGGGTTTATTGTTAATATATAGAAATCATGATATATTTAGGCTTATTTTATATCTGACATCTTTGCTAAAGTTGTTAATAATTTCAAGTGGGTTTTTTTAGTTGCTTCTCTAGGATTCTCTAAATATACCATCATAGCATCTGCAAAGAGCTATCATTTTCCCCTCATTGCCTATTCTAATTCCTTCGATTTCTTTTTCTTCTCATACTGCGATAGCTAGAATTTCTGGGACAATATTGAATAATGTGATAATGGGCATTCTTGCTTCATCCCTGATTTTATTGGGAAAGCTTCTGGCTTATCCCCATTACAGATAATGCTTTCTGATGGTTTTGGACAGATTATACTTATCATGTTAAGGAAAGCACCATTAATTCGATACTCTGTAGTGTTTTTTAATAGGAATGGATATGTATTTTGTTAAAAGCTTTTTCTACATCTATTGAAATAATTATGGTTTCTTTTGCTTTTGTTTTTAATACGATCAGCTATGCTAATAGGTTTTCCTAATATTGAACTAGTTCTTCTTCCCTGGTATAAATCTGGCCTCATCAGGATGTAAGGTCCTCATGATAAATCTCCTCTTCAATATTTTATTTAAAATCTTTGCATCAATATTTATTAGCAAAATTGATCTGTTTTTGCCTATTTTCCCAAATACTTTATGTAGTATTAGAATTAATTCAGACTCTGAGGTTTTTTTTTCCCTTAGGGAATTAATTGATGGCTTTTTTTTTTCAATTTTTCTAAATTGAGTTTATTTAAGTATTCTATTTCCTCTCTTGGTAATCTGAGCAATTTACATTTTTGTAAATATCCATTCATTTTAATTAGATTGTCACATTTACTGGCATATAATTAAGCAAAATAGCTCCTAATAGTTGTTTGAATTTGTTCTTTATTAGTGATTAATTCATCCTTTTTATGTTTTATACTGATAATTTAGTTTTCTTTTTTATTTAGTCAAATTAATCACTTTCAATTTTATTTATCTCTTCTTTGATTTTTCAGGACTTCCAATTTGGGCTTTAATGAGGAACTTTGCATTTATTATTTTTCTAGTGTCTCTTTTTTTAGTTGCATGACGAATTCACTAATCTGCTCATTCTCCTTTTGATTGATGTAGGTATTTAGAGACATGGATTTTCTCCCAAGTATTGCTTTGGTTGCTCCCATAAATTTAGACATGTTGTGTAATTGTTGTCATCCTCTTTACATATTTTTTGGTATATTTCTTTTTTTTAATTCAATATTTTCACCAGTTACATGTAAAAATAAGATGTAGCATTCATTTTTAAAACTGTGAGTCTCAGATTCTCTCCCTTTCTCCCTAACCATCCCATCCCATTGAAAAATGCAAGCAAATCCAATATAGGTTATAGATGTGTAGACATGTAAAACATTTCCATAATAATCATGTTGTAAAGAAAACATAAACAAAAAAAACCTCAAGAAAAATAAAGTTAAAAAAATCTACCACAATCTGCATTTCATATACCATCAATTCTTTTTCTTTTGGTCTGGATAGCATTTTTTCATCATAATATCTTCAGAGCTGCCTTGAATCATGACATTGCTTAAAATAGTTATGTCATTTACAGCTGATCATCTTATAATATTACTGTTCATAATATTTCTTGCATCAGTTCATGGAAGTCTTTCCATGTTTTTTTGAGAGAATTCTGCTTTTGCATCATTTTCATTTTCCCCCAATTTTCTTCTACCTCTTATTCAATTTTTAAATCCGTTTTGAGCTCTTTCAGAGATTATTTTTAGACCTGAGTAAAATTCACATTTTTCTTTGAAACTTTGCATGCAGCCATTTTGACATTGTTTTTCTCATTTGAGTTTTTATTTGATATCTACTGTCACCACAGTAATGTTCTATGGTCAGGTTCTCCAATTTTCATTTTTTTTACTCATTTTCTAGTTCATTTCATGACCTTTAACTGTATGTTAGGTCATGAAATGAACTAGAAAATGAGTAAATTTAACTGTATGTTAAAGTTGGGTTCTGCTCTTGAGGTAAAGGTAACACTGACCTGAGCTTCTTGTTTTGGGGGGTTGAGGCTTTATCACTGGCCCATGCCCATGAGGCTTCACCACTGGCCTGCCAGGGAAATGGAATTTTGCTGTTGTGTAGCTTGGGGGTTAGATGTTGGCTTGCTGGAGCATGATCTGCTCTTGACTTGCCTGGATGCTATCTATGCTGGATGGTACTTCCATTTTACCCTATTGAAATAGATCTTTCCTATCAATGTTTGAGTTGTCTCAGGCTGGAAAATTGTTTCACTGCATCCTTTTGTTGTTTCTGTACTCCAGAATTCATTTTGAAGTGTTATTTTATAGGTGTATGGAGGTGAATTTTGAAGAATCCCAGTGAATTCCAGTGACTTCTACCATCTTGGCTGCCATCCTCTTTGAAAACAAATTTTAAATAAAGAAAAATTTTAAGAGTGGGTGGACAGATATGAATCATCAGTTGAGCTATCACATAAAGGCCTGGTTTTATTGTCATGTTATTTCAATGATCTATGACTCTATTGAACAGGCAAGTAACAAGTATTAATTAAGAGTTTACTATGTGTGGGACAATGTGCTAAGCACTGGGAACACAGATACAAACAGAAAGAAAGGTAATCCTTCCTCTTAAGGAACATGTATTCTAATGGGGAATGACAAAATATAAAAAGAACAAAAGGAAGAAAAGAGAAACAGGAACAAAGTTTAGGAGAATCAGAAGGACAAAAGAGACAAAATAAGATTTGGCCAGCCTGTGTCTGTCTCCAAAATGGAGGTCCTCAGAAAGAATTCCTCAGTAAAAGAAGAGAGCCAGTTTGGCAGAAGGAGGCTGCCAGATGAGAAGGCAATTATTCTGGTAGTGAAGGCTGAAATGTGAGTTCTCTTCATAGATGGGAACCATCATATTTCCTTAACTTTTGTAGATTCTTTAATGAGTTCCTGTTCCTCCTCCCTCCATTGCTTGGGCATCCTCAGATGGCAGACATTTTTTTTTTTGGTCACTGGATCTATACTTAGAAGCTTTCTATCTTGCAGTAAAACATGTCAGAACTGACACTCTGCTGGCATAGCCTTTAGGACCCCAGGGGCATTTCCATTGCCATGCCATAATAATGTATCAGAGTAGAATTTTAGAAGATTCATTAGACCGAAATAGTGTTCACAGTTTTCTCTGAAAGAAAATTCATATAATATCTTCCAATGCCCTAATCCCCTCCATTTTGAAGCATTTTATAAGGGCTGATTTCTAAAGATGATACTAAGTAGAGCAGAAGATAGTTTGAAAATGATGCTTTTTTAATACCTGCACATTTATGTTTAAGCTGATCCTAGTCCAATTTTTTTTGACATTGTAGCTGTGTTGTTTTAGACTTTGCCAAGATCAGGCTTGTTGCATTGAATTGAAATGAATCACAAGCCATTTCAAAAACAGAGAGATATGCTCTGTCAACTCTGATTCTCTTAGGGGGAAAAATCAATTTTTGTGATCATCAAGTGAAGCTGTGTTTCCAGATTGGGAGAGAAAAAGAAATGGAGTAAGCCTTTTAAAGAATCCTTTTAACTTAAAAAAAACTTTAAATTTCACAGATATTGTCTAGACTCACAAAACTAACCTATAATTTGATGTGCAGCATGAAACAAGAAAACCTATTGCTAATGCAATAGGAGTTGTTTAACATAGATAAGAAGAGACAGAGTTGGGCTGCTCCAAGGCAGGTCCAAGGATTTGAAGGGCTGTCCTTCAGATAGATTAAACTTGCTTTGTTTGACTTTAGAGGGCAAAATCGGAAGCACTGGGTGAAAGTTACAAAGTCTTAGCCTTGCGATTTACTTAAGGATCTGTGTCTCCAAGTAACTGGAGGTTGTACTGTGTAATGTGGCCACACTCGATAATATCATTGGCAGACAGGGCTAAAGCAGGATGAGGATGACCAACAGGCCTCAAAGTCATCGATGAGTTAAGAGGTTGTGTACTCCAAGTATGTGAAGACTTCTCCCAGAGAAGGGAAAGATGAGAACAATTGTCCCAATGGCCATGAAGGCAGATGAAGGATCAAACATTGAAGATGCCCATCTTAGGCTATTACCAGTTGTCTTGACTTTTGTTTTATCACTGGATTTCAATGACTCTGGGAAAGAAAGTGAGGTTGATGAATTGGAGTAACTCTGTTTCACTTAAATCTAATTCATGTACAAGTCAACACATCACCCCATGATGTATCGGAAAACAAATGATGAATAAGAATCTAAAGACAAACTTCCTATAATTGAAGATAAAAGAGTCACTGCTATTGCCAATGGGTTTTCTTCCTTATCAGATGTCTCCAAGGAAAGGCTGAATGGCCATTGTTTTTTATTCTGTAGAGGGAATGCTTGTACCCATATGGAGTTGACTACATGAATTCCTAGGTTTTGTTTTTATAAATCTGAGTGACTGTGTTTCACATTTCTTGAAGAGAAGTACAATATTAACTTCCAGGATAATTCACATTTTGAATTGATGCATTTTACATCATATAATCAAGCACTTATCCAATAATTTATATATTCAAGGAAGTGGAAATATAAAACAAAAGATAAATAGCATCTCTGATCAAATATCTTACAGTATTATTGTACACAATTATAGTACTTATGTGTTACGTGAATACATCGTTTACAAAGATGAGAGTATATAAAACATAATTTGTGAAAATTATGAACTCTAACAGATATGGAAATTAAGAAATTGATTACACCTGAACTGAGTTTTAAAAGAAGCTAAGGATTGAAAGAGGAAGAAATGAGGAAGAAACACATTCTAAGAAAGAGAACTAATCTATACAAAGGAAGAGAGGGCAATGGCAAACAGGGTATTTGCTTAGATTGAGGAGTATGAGAGAGGGAATAATTTGTAATTAGCCTAAAATAGGTTAGAGACAGATTGTTAAAATGCATTAAATATAAGACAAATTGATTTGTATTTTATCTTAGAGTTAATAGGGAGCCAGTGAAATTTCTAGGGCAGAGAAGTGACATAGTCAGACCTATTCTTTGAGAATATTAATTTGATAGCTCTGTGGAGGCTTAATTTAGAGAGGGAAAGAGAGTAAAGACAAGAATACCAATTATTAAAAGGCTATTGCAGTGAAAGGAAGTAAGGACCTAGTAAGGTGGTTGCCATATTAGTTGTGATTATGAAATTGACAAGTCTTGGAGCATGAATGATCAAAGTAAAGAAGTGAGAGTTTCTCCAGGGAGCCAAGGGATAATGACATCCTCAAGAAAAATACTAAACTTTGGAGGAAGGGAATTGCAGATTTAAGGAGCGTGATAATGAGTTTCTTTTTTGTATGTTTTACATTTATGATACCAATGGACATTTAAGTGGTGACACCCAGGAGGGAGCTGGTATATAGGCTGAGAGAGATGGAGGAGTGAGGTATAGATCTAGGAGTTATCTGCATCAACATGATAATTGACTCCAGAAGAGCAGATAAGATGAGGAAGACATAGGTCACAGAGAGAGAAGAAAAATGAATGGTAAGCCAACAGAAAAGATGAAGAAAATGAGACTATATAGGGGGAAGGACTGAGTTTGAAGGAGGAAGGAGTCAGTCCCATCATTCCATTCTAGGGAAGAGAAGTTAGGAAGGATGATAAGTCCCATCAGATTTAGCATGGAAGATAGAGGATCTTAATCCTGTTTATGTCAAATATCTCGGGTTGCTGAAGACTATTTACCTCTTCTTAGAATAAACACATGAAGTAAAATATATAATATTATAAAAGGGGTCAATTATATTTAAGTGACAATATCAATTTTTTAATCCAAGGTTTTAAACTACAGTTAAAAGATTTTAAATTGTAAAAGAAATAGTTTTGCCTTTTCTTTCAGCTACATAACATTCATTTTGATGAAGTCCTAAAATGTTTCAATACAAGTTCAAACAATCCTGCAATATAAATAAATTCATTTTGAAGGCTAATTGAAATTATCAGCATTTATTTTGCATATAAATAATCAGTGCAGATACTGAAAAACAGCTTGATTTCTGACCTGTACTAAATGTGTTCCCTATCAATTTCTTCCTACTATGACTTTGTAGAAAATCCCCCTTTGCACAGGTGTTACAAAGACAAATTTTAAGCCAGCCTAATTCATCATAGAATTCGGAATTAGTAAAATTCCAAGGTTTCATCATAACTTCAAATATTGAATCCAATCCAATCCAATCCAGTCAATGTAAAAACATTTATTGAGGGCCTACTTGGAATACAATGATGAAAAACCATAGAAACCCTGGACTACGGAAGCTTGGGGTCTAGTTAGCAGGCAGTGGCCTAAGACATAGACAAATAACCACAACAAAACTCATTTCACGACAAATCCTTGGATTGAGAACAATCAGGATGGCATCACAGATTTAAGGAGGAAAATATAACCTCTGGTTGGGGAGACCAGAAAAGGCTTGACAGAGAAGGCACATCTGGGCTTTGGAAGAAGACTGATAGACAGGTGAGATGCATTTGCCATATGAACTTCCAAGTGCAACTGATGACTCTGTTATGGTGCTTTATGACAGTGACACAAGGAAAAAGGATTTAGAATTCATCCTCCCTCCATTATACATTTCTTTTAAAGTTCACAGAATAGAAACTTTAGAAAATTTCACTAAATATGACAACCATAAATTACACCACTGATGATTCAGGCTCCTGTTTAGCGGAGTATTTGCAAGAAAATAGAGTTACCTTAGCAACTTATCTCTCACATAGGACATGTTTCATGCCGTCTCTAGGCCAAGAGCTCTTCTCTACCAGAAGGATTGTATAACGAAACAACAAAGCTGCCAACAGTTACCCCGCAGCCCTTAGCTGAGGAGCTCTTTCCTAACTGAAAAATCGTGTGCATTTATTCTTATCAATTATTCTTGCCGGCAGTCTTGTCAGGACCTCATTATCTCCATTTTACAGATGAAGGGACCGAGACACCAATATATTAAATAACTTACTCGAGTAGACCCAGAAAATGACACTTGTACTAGGGCTGTATCTACCTGCACAAAAGGTTCAGTTGACTTCAGTCTTATAGTGATTTTCATCATTAAAACAAACTTTTATTTTTCCTCTTTTGTCCCATGGCAACAAATAAAGTTATAATCATAATAGCTATCCTTTTATAGAGCATCTATTATGTGCCAGGCACTGTGCTAAAAGCTTTACAAACATTGCCTTATTTGAGTCATTCAACAACCCCAGGAGGTTGGTTCTATTATTATCCCTGTTTTACAAAACAGGAAACTGAAGCAAATAGGTTAAGTGACTTGCTCACAGTCACCCAGCTCGGGTCTAAAATCCCAATGAATTCAAGTTTTCCTAACTCTAGGCCGAGAACTCTATTTGATGTGCTACCTATCTGCCAGAAATAGTCAGTAGACTTGAGTATTCAATTTCCAGGGTGGAAAAAAGGAAGGAAGGAAGAAAAGAAATGGAGGGAGAGAGAGAGGAAAAAGAAAGGAAAGAAAGAGAAAGAGGGAAGGAAGGAAGGAAGGAAAGAAGAAAAGAAAAAAGGAAGGGAGGAGGAAGGGAAGGAGGAAGGAAGAAGAGGAAGGAAGGAAGGAAGGAAGGAGGGAAGAAGGAAAGAAGGAAGGAATGAATGAGGGAAGAAAGGAAAAAGAATGAGTGAGGGAAGGAAGGAAAGAGAAGGAGTGAGGGAAGGAAGGAAAGAAGGCAGGAAAGCAAAGGAGTAAAGGAAGGAAAGAAATAAGAAAGGAGGCAAGGAAGGAAGGAAGCAAGGAAGGAATGAAAGAAGGAAGGAACAAGGAAGGAAGGAAGGAAGGACGGAATAGGCACATATTAAATATCTAATATGACCCCAAATCACAGACTATGGCAACAGAGTGATTATCCTGGATGGTCTCACCAAATGAGACAAAGTCAAGAATGGTCTACACTACAGAATATTTGCCAATCTCCCCACAATTAGTCTGGCTAAGTTTAGAGTGGGTTTATCACCTGGCCACCAGATAATTGAGTTTTGTTGGGATTTTCTGGTCACAGAAACACATGACCCTGGCTACTTAGACATGGAGACATTTTTATCACCTACAGTGGTATAAAGTAAACCATAGGTGAATCTTCTGAGCTATAAAGTCTTTAGCCATAGGTTCAGGTTTTTATGTGAGTCATCAGGGTCATGGATTCAAAGGAATTTCAGAAACTACATGGTGGGAGCTGCATGCAAAGCTTTGTTTTCTGGAGATTATGTGTTGCAAGGGTCCAATTAGAGGTTGGAGTTAGTGGGGATGAACTTGTGGGTCCATAGCCAAGCTAATCTTTAGAAAACATCAAAAGTCTGTGTCCAGAATACTGTTCAAAGCCTTCAATGCTTCCTGGTAGCTCTCAGGCTTTTTGTTTTGCAAGTGTGGTCTTCAAGTAACCAAAGTCTCCTTTCTACCAGGAAGAGACTAGGATAGATATTCATAGAATGATAGACTAAGAGGGGATTGCAGGGTACAATTTCCTCATTTTATAGTCCAAAAATGGGAGGCCTGGAGAGATCCAGTCACTTGGCCTCAGGAAGCAATTTTTAGAGGCCAGATTGAAATTCAAATTTTCCCACTTCCACCTCCAGTTCCCTCTCTGCCATGAAGCATTGTCTCTCTCTGTGTGCAAGTCACATTAGTCTTCTGCAAAGTCTTCTGTTTGAAGAGGCTTTTCTGGGCACTTACCTCTTCCCCTTCCCCCCAGACTGATACTCACCCAGAGTATTTTGTATTTACCTTAGAGGGGCACTTCAGGGGAGTACTTTCCTCTGGAAGGATGTAAATATCTTTCACATACATATAATCACCATCATTTGTATTTGCATACATTTAAATGAGGAGGCAGCCTCAGAGTTAGTTCATGTTTCTAACATGTCATAACTCTGGGTAATCCTGAAACAATCACACAAATACTTATTGTCCAGAACATCTCTCTTAAACCATTAGTGGAAAAAGAGATACCAGTTGGCACTAGGAGAGGGAGTTTCTTCAATTGGAGGAATAGTGGTAAGGCATTAGTGATGAGATAAAATTGACAAACTATAACATGATAAAATGTGATATGATATGATACACTACAATGTATTATATGCTATGTGATAGATTATATATAACATTCTATGATATAGAAAACCTGTATATAAGCACATATGTTTATTATAGATTAGCATTTATTAAATTACATATGGACATCCCATATTGTATTATATCATAGATTACATAGATATAGATTATTTATTATACTGTATGGCATCATGTTGCATTATATCTCATCATATATAACATATCACAGTACATTGCATTGTATCACATTGTATGATATCACTGTCCCTGAAGGCAGGGGTTATTTCTAGTCTGTCTTTGTATCATAAGCAAACTGTCTTGGCAGGACCAAGAGGCAATGGTGGGATGCCTGGTGGGCACAAGCAAGCTGCAACACATGATGGACAAGAAATTGTGAAGGAGAAATAACTTATCCATGAAATCTGTGCTTTCAAAGGGAGTTGAGTCAGTACAGTAGCAAGAATAAGGGAGGGATAACCAAGAACACTGATAGCTTTTCTTTATGTCAAAAGAACAATAAGTCATCTTCCCCCCATATATACACACACAACCCTGTTGAACCTATGGGATAACTTGGTTAGAGGCTCCCCAGGTGAGCTGTGATCTGTATTGTTGAAAAGAATGCTTATATTGCTGGAATCCTGCACTCATTTGCATGTCTTAGCATGTATTTTAACTTATTCAACAAAGACAAGGCATAAAGGTTCATGAAATTAAAGCTGATTGGAAGTAACCTTTCCCCAGATTCACTCTTATTGGACCTTCTTCCTTATAATCCAGTTCAGAGGAAAGGAGGATTCGTGATCGTTTTTCACAAAAGGAAATACAGTTCTTTTGTTTCTTCTCATTTCCTTAACACACACACACACACACACACACACACACACACACGCTGTGTTGGAATTGGAAAGGGTAAGGGAGATGCCATTTTCCTTAGCCAATAAAATGGACTTTAATAAAATTAACTTTATACTTCAATGAATTGCCATTGAATTGGGATTGCTTCCAACCAAGTAATTGTGTTACATGTTTAAAGTGGGTTGTGGTATAAGAAAAGATAGGTCCACCTCAACCAGCCAAGGGCTCATGATCATGATGCCTTGTCAAGTCAAATATTCTCAGGTTCTAGGTCAAGGGTTCTTGGGTTCTAATTCATGCGGTACTCAGATTCTCAAAGGGTTCATGGACAGAATTCAGGGGCTCCATGAATTTAGATGGGGAAAATGTACATTTTGTACAAAAGTAGGGCTGTTCAGCTCCAAGAAAAAATATGACATTAAAAAACAAACAAGAGATTGCTCTAATTAAAAAAATATATTGTGCTACAACACATCATTTTCACTTTTTTTGTTATTCTTGAATTTCATTTTCTTTCTCATTTTTTTTCCTTTTTGATCTGATTTTTCTTGTGCAGCAAGATAATTGTATAAATATGTATACATATATTGGATTTAACATATATTTTTAACATGTTTAACATATATTGGATTAATTGCCATCCAGAGGAGAGGGTTAATGTTTGGAACACAAGGTTTTACAGGCCAATGTTAAGAAAGTACCCATGAATATGTTTTGAAAATAAAAACCTTTAATAAAAAATAAAAATAAATAAATATTGTGCTGCCAACCCTATCTCAGCAAAGATTTTGCCTTTGCATTAACCATTCCCTTACTTCAAAGATCTATGATTCCATTGGGAGGGCTCCTTCTTCATAAGCAAACTGTCCTGCTTCTACCCCCTAGTAGATATTTAAATTGATTATTATGGCTATATGAATACCTACATATTACATCTGTATGCATGTAGGTATATATGGGTGTTTGTGTATATATATATATGTCTATATGTCTATAGACACACACACACATACATAATCCCCCTAAGGGCCAGTCTCTTGATGGTGACACTATCTGGATATAACTAGACTTATCTTTAATCATAAGGCATATAGTTAAATGACTTGCATCTACCATTTTGTTGATAGCCTTCTGATGTTCTGGAGCGCAGGGAGCAGCTTCTATTTCCAGTCTCAAGTCATGACATCCCCTAAGGGCAGGATTTTTGTTAGGAGTCACTAAGATTCCCTGGAAACTCAGTTCCTGATTTGCTCTGCAATAATGTTCACATGGAAAGAAACCACTTATAATTTGGCTCAAGAGTTTCATCATTTCTGGGAATAGGGCAAGAAGGATAAGGAAGGAACTCGAGCTAAGCCTTGAAATCAGCAGGGAATTCTCAGGCTGAGGTGGGCACATGACAGGCATGGGGGACAGCCAGTAAGGAGACAGGAGAAACAATGGCTCGGGCCTGGCCTAGTGACGATGGCAGCCAAGCCAGCTGTAGGGCCCCCGAGCTTCTCCTTTCTGAGCTCTGTCTGACCCCTTGTCTGCCCGGAACAGTTTATTCTGAAGTAGATGGACTGCCCCAAAACTGCTGAGTCAAAGGAAATGAGATATCCCCACTCCTCTGGAGGCTTGCCCTTTTAACTGGAATGGTATCCCCCAAGGAAGCTCTGATCAAAAAAGGTCTGGCCAACCAGCAGCCTCACTTCTTACCTCAGCTTGTCCCTTAGGGACTTCCTGGTCCTATTTATAATTTGATGACCACACCTGTCCCACTAGCCAGGTGAAAGATAATACCAGCTAATCTTTTCAGAGAGCATTAAGGTTTGCGAAGCTGCTTAACATGTGCAATTTTGTTTGATCTTCTCAATAACTCTGGGAGATAAGTATTTATTATCCCCACTTTGTCATTTCCAGAGGAGGAAACAGGCAAACAGCAGTTAAGTGACTTGATTTTACAGAGGAAGAAAGTGAGAATGAGAGATTAAGTGGCCAGAAATCACAGAAATAGCAAGTGTCTGATACAGGATTTGAACTCCCACACAATAACCCTCCTAGAATTGCCTCTGGACAATTTCCTGTCTCCAACCTTGTCCCTGTCTTCTCTAAAGAGATGTCCCCTCCATGTTTTGTTGGGACTAATTCTAACTTTTGGCCTGATAATGGGGTGGTACTACAGAGAGTCCACTAGAGGGCAGCTGAGAGTCAGGGACAATCCCAAGAGTATGAGGATGTTCTTCAGATTTGGAAGTGAAAAGATGGCACCAAGTTACAAGGGTGTTTGATGGGAGGGGAGAGAGGGAGCCATGTTGGCAGTCTCCCATGAGGCACAGCTGCCGGCAGTCCAAGGTCATGTTTAGGAATAGTTTCAATACCAAGGTTGTCCAAGTTGGACTTGGGGCGAGCCAGAGGCATCAGAATCCATCACACAGGGCAGCATGGTGGTCAGGAGTTAAGCCTCCAAAGTCCCAAGAGATGAGGGAGGAGGCCAAGCCCAGGATGTTTACTTGGAGGACACACACTTGGGTATGAGACAGAGAAAGTCTGCCTTCAGGCCCAGGAATAAATATATCACTAAGCTGGTCCAAGTCAGCCTCGGACTGAGCCAGGTCAGGAGATTGCCATGAGAGGCAGTGCCCCAGGAAGGTCAGGAGGCTGGTCAGGATGGACTACTCCAACAAGGCTGGGCTACTGCCACTTCTTCTCTAAGTGGGACCAGGTGCCCAAGCGTAGGTAGTTTCAATACCAATGGCCCTTTAGTTGGGCAGTCTTGGGTCCCAAAGCTAGCCCCCCTTTCCAGAAGGCTTCTGGGAAATAGCATAATATGGAGGAAAAACTTAATTTCAAATCCTGGCTTTGACACTTTTTACCTGTGTGGCCTTGAAGAAGGCCCTTAACCTCATCTAACCAGTTTCCTCATCATTCTCATAAACCCTGATACTATTTTCAATCTGTTTCACAAGGGTTTCTGAGAAATGTGACCAACTTTATAATGCGATATAAATGTGAACTTTTGAAACTCCAAAGGCAGCATTTTATTCCCTATCCCGAAGCACTGGTCCCTTCTCTGATTCCCCCTTAATTGGATGTTACAGAAGTTACAGGACATGACTCTCCACCCCTCATTACATACCCAGTTCCTGCTCTCAACTTTTCTTCAACATTTAAATTAATATTAACAATAAAATTAATAAAAGCCAACATTTAAATATCTCACCAGGCCCTATCTCAAACAACCTGTTCTCTCAGATCTGGAAATAAAGCCTGGCTCGATGAAGAAAAGGTGGGGTGAGAATGGGGAGGAGTATGAAGGGAAGGAATTTGAGCCATCCCTTTGCTAGGCACAGGAGTACAGGCTGGTCAGCTACATTTTCTAAGTATAGCTCTGATGGAAAGCATGCCCAAATTTTATTTATTTATTTTTTGATTTGTGTCGTTGCACTGTTGGGAAAATCAAATGATTCAGTGAGACAAGTTGATGGTTTAGGGAGGCAGCAAATCCTGGTTGTGGAGTCAGCAGGAGCTGAATTTGGATATTGTCTCCTACACTTCCCTGGCACGTAGCAAGTATTTACACAATGTTTTTTTAACTGTCTACTAGCTGAAAGCATGAGAAAATCACTCAGTCTTAGTTTCCTCATGTGTAAAATGAGGATAATAATAACTTCACCTTTATATAGGAAAAGCCAGATGATCCTTCTGGCATTATCGAGCTCACGTCCTTAGGATCTCATTCTCCTGACACCCAAGGTCTTTGTTCTAGCTTCCTGTGCCCTTGACTGTAACATTCACATCTTTTGTAACTTTTCATAATTTCCCAGATTCCCCACTCAGCACACATTGCTTACTTCATAAATCATGTTTTCCAAGGACTAGACAGAGTAATCATTGCTCTGAAAGAATCATTTATTTTTCTGTTGTTCAGTACTGTCCTTTCATATTTTATAACTTACTGGTATGGAGAAATGATGATAATCACTAATAAAATCCAGGAAATGGTAGGATAGGATTGGCCAAAGAGAAGCCATGTTTCTTCTGCCCATATGTTCCTCTCCAAATTAAGATGCTCTCATTGACTAGTCCCTGCCTACACAGACCTAGGGCTACCAGTGCTCAGAGCTCAAGACTTTAGATACAGTGGTCTCTATTGCCAATGTCTCTTTAGGGATGGCACCATTTTGTTGTCTTTTTCTACTTCCTTTCATCTTCTCTACAATTTCCTTTTCAGTCTCATTGGGCCTGGAGTCAAAAAGACTTATCTTTGGGAGTTCAAACATTGGCTCAGGCACTTCCCAGCCAGATGATCCTAGTCACTTAATCCCATTTGCCTCAGTTTCTTCATCTGTAAAAATGAGTTGGAGAAAGAATGCCAACCATTCCACTAGCTTTGCTAAGAAAACCCCAAATATGGACACAAAGAGTAGGACACAACTGAAATGACTCAACAACAAGAACATGTATTAGGTAGGTGACTTTGATCAAGTCACTTAAGATCCCCAAGTTTTAATTTCCTTTAAGAAAAAAAATAAGATGGACTAGATGCTCTCTGAGGTCTCTTCTACCTTGAGATCTGTAAAAGTCTATTATGAAAAGGAAACTTTTCTTCCCTTCGAAGATCCATGGAGATATCAGACCTAGAATTTGGTGACAGATTAGCACATGTAGCTTTGAGTCATCTGACTGTAGGATTTTTTTTTCTTGTTAGAAGGAAAGGATCCATATATATGGGCGAAGGGGGGTTATTGGTGAAATGATGAAATATGTATAAAAACAAAGGCAAGATAAAATTTGAAAATGATCAAGAAATCAATAGGCTGTTGCTGGATCTTATTCTTGAGTTCAATGAATGGTGATATCCTGACTGCAAAACATTTACTTATATATGTGGCAGGTGGGAGAATCAGGGCCTTTTCTCTGGAGCTGGACAGTGCTTAAACCCTTTTTGATAAGACATTTGTACTGACTTCTTGTCAAAAAGACAAGCACAAATGTTGACTCCAGATTGGTTCGTCACTATATGTGATGGGCATAAAGAGTAATTTTTAGCAACTGAGCCAGGAAGAAGCACCCATTATGGTGATGTCTCCATCACAGGACAATTGGAATGGACCTGAATCACTTCATTGTTGAAAAGAGCCACATCCATTACAGTTGATCATCACATAACTTTGTTGTCATTAAATGTACAGTGTTTTCTTGGTTCTATTCACTTCACTTAGCATCAGTTCATGTAAGTCTCTCCAGGTCTCTCTGAAATCATCCTGCTGATTGTATCTTATAGAACAACAATATTCTATAGCATTCATATAATATAACTTATTCAGCCATTTCTCAACTAATGGGCTTCTACTCAGTTTTTAATTCCTTTACACTACAAAAAGGGGTGTTTACATATTTTTGCACATGTGGGTCCTTTTCCCTTTTTTATGATCTCTTTGGGACACAGATCCAGTAGAGTCGGATCAAAGGTTGGATCGAGGGTATGCACATTTTGATATCTCTTTGGGCATACTTTAAAATTGTTCTCCAGAATGATTGGACCAGTTCACAATGCCACCAACAATATATTGGTATCCCAATTTTCCCACATGCCCTCAAACATTTATCATTATCTTTTCTTGTCATCTTAGCCAATCTGAGAGGTATGTAGTGGTACCTCAGAGTTGTCTTAATTTACATTTCCTGGAGGTCTAGTCTTAAGGTGGGGGCCTAATGAAACACATTTGAGAATTTTCCTGTCAAGAAATTTCCTGTTTTTTGAGGAGTCAAGCTTACCAAGACTAAACTCAGTCTTCCTAATGTGAGAGTAAGAGTTCTTTGCAAAGAAATATGCCCTGTCCAGGGCCCAGGGTAATATAAATGGAACTCAAATTAATAAAATTTAAAGAAAAAAATTTCCCTGTCATATATTCTACAATAATACTACTACTAATAATAATAATATATTTTGATACAGACTGGACTTCGACCTGGGATTACATTGGCTTAGAGATCTCCCGGGAGAGGAAAATCTTTCAAATGTAGATCAATACTTTCTTTTCAATATAATCTTGGGTAATTTATTAGAGTATTAAGAAGTTACATAATTGGACCAGAGTCAAACAGCCAGTGGGCATCAAAGACAAGGTTTGAACCAGGATCATCCTGGTTTCAAGGTTAGTTAGCTATCTATATTGTTTTAAATCATATTTGGCAAATCCTTAAAAGTATTTCCATGAACTCTGATATTCCCTAAGTTCTCCTAATAAAAAAAACTATACTTGGTCTTTCCCCATAGAGCTTATCTATAGAAAGCCTCTCCTACATATGTAGTCTTAGAAACATGGGTTCCCTATGTGTGTGCTCTCTAGGTGTCAGTACATGAAAGGGGGCCCTGCTCTGTCTGTTGTAGGAAGTTATCTTATGAATTTTGGGGGGAAGCTAGTCAACACCTTTTATGTTGAACTTTACTTTCATCCTCTGGTTTGATAAACATAAATTGATGGGGACTTCAAAATTGTGGTTGAATGGACAGTGACCTTTGCAAGGCATTCAGGGGGCCATGAAGATGGGTCACAGAGTCAAATAAAGGCAAAAGATAGTCATTGCCGCCTGAGTTCTGAAGCTAATTAGCAGAAGTTCAAATAATGATGTTGTCTACAACTTTTGCAATGACTATTGGAAAGTACTGGGGTAGTGTTAGGACTGTTTTAATAGCTTACAAATTAATCTTGTTGTCATTGTTTGTCCTTCGTTTTGGAAGACTACCATGACATAAAGGAGGTGGTCCCATGACATGCAAGTTAATTGTATTTGAGTGAGGGAGATCTGTGTAAGGTCACCAGCCTTATTTTTTCCTCCTGAAACACCTGGGTCCAGTGGCCTCATATAGGGTGACTTAACAAATAAATCTCGACAGATCATAGTTCTAAAGTGTTGCTTTGAGTTCTTGAACCTTCTGTGTGAATTTGATTGTTCAAGCAACAAATAGGAAACAAAAAAACCCACACAAATGATCTAGGGATCCATCATTCTTAAAAGCAACAGCATAATGAACATTCATGAATATAATTCCTTCTACTGAGATATCTATATATCTATATCTATCTACACACACATATATGGATATATATATATATATATATATATATATATATATATGTATGTATGTATATACTTGATCTGATAATTTGTTGTTATATATTTTGAATCTTCCCTGATGTTATTCTGGGCACATGACAGTGTTCTCTTATTTTGTTTTGTATTCCTTTTTTTTTTTTCTTTTTCTGTTTTTTGTTAAAAATTTTTTAAAAAGATAATAATCACATATTCATTTAATACTGAATAATTTTTTTTCAAAATCCTTTCAGATGACTTTCTCTCACCAAATTTTAGTTCCAAATAAAATGGCCTACTATCTATTGCCCATACTTGGAGGGGGGGAGGACTACCGTAGCTTAGCTTTTCATTGAGGTATTTAATTTGCATGTTTAAGTATTTATCTGTTGGGTCATAAGAAAAGGAGCAACTCCATTTTACAGGATTTTGTTTGTTTGTTTGTTTTTGTAGTTGTTGTTTTTTAACCAGGCAAATAAAATTTGCTGTAAAATATTTATGATTCATATTAGTTTGTCCTGATCCTTATTTTTTTAAAATTAGAGCTTTTTATATGAAAAGTAATTTTTCAACATTGATCCTTGCAAAAACCTCTGTTTCAACTTTTCCCCTCTTTCCCTTCACCCCCTCCTCTAGATGACAGATAGTCCCATACATGTTAAATATGTTAAAGTATATCTTAAATATAATATATGTGTACATATTTATACAGTTCTCTTTTTGCACAAGAAAGATCGAATTTAGAAAGAAGGTAAAAATAACCTGAGAAGAAAAAACAAAAATGCAAGCAAACAATAACAGAAAGAGTCGAAATGTTATGTCGTGGTCCATATCTGTTTCCCAGTGTTCTTTCTCTGGGTGTAGCTAGTTCTGTTCATTACAGATCAATTGGAACTGATTTCGATCCTCTCATTGTTGAAGAGAGCTTTGTCCATCAGAATGGACCATCATGTAATATTGTTGTGGAAGTGTATAATGCTGATCCTTGTTTTATAAAAGATAAACATTTGTCCATAAAGAAGAAACTAAAACCATGGAAGAAAGCTCACTAACTTAAGGTCTCCCTATGCCTAACCTGTCACAAGAAATCTCCCTTAAAAAGAGTTGTCAAGGAATCTCCCATTGGCTTGAAATTACCTGCTCACACAGGTCTTCTCTCTAGCCCCTGTACCACCTGGCAACCATACTGGGTCCATAAATCCATCAGGTGATGGGTGTTAGTGCCCTGAATAATAGAATTGACTCCAATGGAAGGAATACATCCTATTATAGACCAGACTCCAGTGGCTTCTCTGAATATTCTAGGCTACCTTTGTCTTGCATGCTCATTTTGCACTGCTGCATTGATCTCCTTTGCTATCTGCTTTATGTAACTTGTAACTTAGCTTTGCCAGCTAATTTGAAAAAAAAAACTTTATGTTCTTTCATTTCTTCTTTTTTTAAAGTAGATTGACTGTCCCACACCTACGTATGCAGGTAGAACCAATTAGGGAGGAAGGATGGTGGTAAAAGACCAGCCTATTGTGCAGGCTCTTTTTAGAGAGATGACTATAGCACAATTTTTTTAAATGTCTTTGTGAATGTTCTTGTCAACAACACAAATCACAAACCACTTATGCCAGCCCATTCTAAAGATGACTTTCAGTTATTTTTTAATGCAGCTGTATATTCAATTCAATTCAATACATATTTATGAGCAGTCTATTATCTGTTAGGCCTTCGGCTAGGTACAAAGAATACAAAGACAGAATTGAAACAGTCCCCACCCTCAAACCATCTCTCCCCAAAGCTCTCTTGAAGGAAAGTTTTTATTTTTTTTTTTTGTCTCCTATAATCTCTCCATTTGTTAACCCAGAGATTTTCAGAAATTTCATAAGATTATAGGGTCTAGAACTAGAAAAGATCTCAGGTGACATTTAATTGAAGCCCCTTGAGTTACGATTTACAAAGAAACAGAAGCTCAGAAAATTTGTGTCAAGCCCAAAATGACAGAGGTATCAAAAGTGGGATTTGAAACCAAGATCTCTAATTCACAGTGAAGTAGAGTATCAGTGGTCCTGCTGTTGAGTCCTGACTCAGACACATATGACTCCATCTTGGGCAAGTGTGATCTTGGGCATTTAGTCTTTCTGAGCCTCATGCCTTTCCCTGTAAAATGAAAGGGTTAGATTCAGTGACCCAAGAGCCAGTATTCCTTCCACTGTGTCACTGTGCATAGACAGAAGACATGTCCAGAATATTTAAAACATGGGTATTGCAACAAATCTAATTAGTAAATCATGGAGAAAAACTATTGGCCACTTTAATGATAAGACCTTTTTTTTTTGGGGGGGGAGGCTGAGGCAATCGGGGGTAAGTGACTTGCCCAGGGTCACACAGCCAGAAATATTAAGTATCTGAGGCCAGATTTGAACTTAGGTCATCCTGACTTCAGGGCTGATGATCTACCAATGTGCCACCTAGCTGCCCCTGATAAGACCATTGAATGAAGGTACTTCATATCCCTTAGATTCTGAGTGACATTATCCTAGAATTGGACAGAGTTCAATAAATATTTTTTCATTGGTTTATCCAAGCTAACATTCAAATAATTATTGAGAGTATCTTTGCTGTCCAGTAACTTCAAATTAAGGTTTTCATGCAAAATAGAAAAGAAATATCTATTTCCTCCTTTTGTATTCTCTTCTCTTTTCATAGATTGTTCATGTGGAAAGGGAATATCTATCTCTTAAATTGGTCCAAATGTTTCATTTTAAATATAAAAAAGCTAAACTCACGGAGAAAAATCTTTAGGGTATTTTCAATTAAATATTAATCCATTGTGTATTATTACTGTATCCCATTATTCTTTTCTTAATTATGTTACCAATAATCTAAAAGTCATTTTATGAAAAGAAAAATCAATTGTTTTTATGCATCCTTTCTTGCAAAAGCCAATAAGAAGAGGAAACTTTTTGCCAGAAAAAATGCTATAAAATAAGATACTTGGGTGGATTATTTAATTTGGCTATTGAATTCCTGGAAGCATGCAGTTTTGAAATGTTTTATTCCAAGAACATGGGGTTTCTGCATATATACATGAATCATCACGATGCTCCAGTATAGAAGTCAGAATGATAAATTGAAGGGACAGAGAATCTGGATCCAAATTCCTGCTCTGCTACATACTACGCTCTCTAGATTTCGGCTTTCTCATCAGTAAAATGAGAGGAACAGGATTATGCCTTCCAAGGCCCATCACCAACCTCTACCTATAAACCTCTAACTAATCCAAGGACATAAAACTCATGAATGTTGGAGCCAAAAATTAAACTCAGCTGTCTTCCTCTTCTTTTCATGAGCTTTTCAAATGACTTTCATCCGGTTTTCAATGGTTTGGAAAGCACAGGTAATATTGGTTGATTGAGTTATTTTACTTCATCAATTCCCTGAAACTTTTGAATGTCATCTTAAACTTCATTCTCCCTCCCTCTTTCTTAGTCCTTTCATCACAGTTAAGAATGTTTCTTTCTTCTTCATATTTAAAGCCTTCTATTACTCCCCCAGATTGATTCTGTTTCTGGAACTGGCAGCGGGGAGACAAGTTTCAGGGAAAGGTGCTCCTGAATCAAACAAATGGATCACTTCATTCCCCACTCTTTTCATACTCCTGAGGAAAGTGTTTCTTTGTCATGTCAGCTCACAGTAGGCAGAGGCCAAAGAGCATATTGGCAATCACTCTCTCAGATTTAAAGGAGTGCTTCGTGATCAATCAGAACAGGTGATGGCAAATCTTAGGAA
Organism: Sarcophilus harrisii; assembly: GCF_902635505.1. NCBI lineage: Eukaryota > Metazoa > Chordata > Mammalia > Dasyuromorphia > Dasyuridae > Sarcophilus > Sarcophilus harrisii. The sequence continues at coordinate 11,682,098 of NC_045428.1, read as the reverse complement.
AACACAGAAGTCATTTTTGTTCTTATTATAAGACTTCCATTTTCCACTTAATAGATGATCCTCATTCAACCATTATAAGATACATGCTGTTATTGGGCAGCAGTAGATGAGCGTCCTTTTAAACCCACTCCCATTTATCCTAATTCTGAACCCATTATTCCTACGTTGTTTTTTCCCCAGTGTAATTTGCTTTTTCTATTTCATTACTGTTGCTCAAACTGTGCTATTTAAAAACAAAATGCCTGAAGATTATCCACTTTCCCCCTTATTAATTATAGAGCAACTACATACACATGATTTCTGCTTTCTATTGGGTTCCTAATATGGGGATTATGCTTGAGGGACAGACAGATTGTCAAAGAAGGAGAAGGGAGAGGGGGAGGAGAGAAGAAGAAAGAGAAGGAGGAAATCTAGATAAAAAGAAGTGGAGGAAGGAAGGAAGGAAGGAAGAAAGAGGAGGGGGAGGGATGGAGGGAAGAAAGGAAGGAAGGAGGAGGAGGAGGAAGGGAGGGAAGGAAGTAGGGAAGGAAGAAGGGAGAAAGAGAGGGAGGGAGGAAAGGAAAAGGGAAGGAAGGAAGGAAAGAAGGAAGAGGAGGGGGAAGGAGGGAGGTAAGGAAGTAGGGAAGGAAGGAAGGAAGAAGAGGGGGAAGAGAGGGAGGGATGGAAAGAGGGAAGGAAGGAGGGAGGGAGGGAAGAGAGAAAGAGAGAAAGAAGGAAGAAAACAAGCAAGCAAGGAAGGAAGGCAGGAAGGATAGATGAATTAAAGGAAGGAAAGAAATAAGGAAAGAGAGAGAGGAAAGACAAAGAGAAAGAATGAGAGGTAAAAGACTCAACTGCAGCATTCTTTCCTGATCTTGATGCTCCTGTATCCCTTTCTATTTTCCCTCCTCATATAACCCACTATTAGATGTAAGTCCATCTCAGTCCCAGCTCTCAGCCTGAGTTTGGTGAAAATACTTGTCTTACCAGATGCAGGACTCATACCATTAAGGAGACATGCCTCTGACAACAGAAAGCTTTTCCTTTGCAAATGTTCACTGATATGTCTCCTAAATTTGAAGAACCAACATCACACAGAAGGACAAAGAGACCCTTTTTAGTTAAAGCAAAGAGTCTAAGCTCTGACTTTTCCTACTGCTTATGCTTAAGAACGCTGAACTAAGATTTATAGAAAATTCATGCTAACCAGCTTCCTCTTCACCTAGGACTTGCAAAGAATCCCTTTTCATTTTGGTTTCAAGGGAATGAGACTTGAACAAGGTCATGTTGTAAGCTTTCCTTTCCAACCTTTTTTTTAAGCTCCTGCTGAAGTTATCATCTTCATGTTCATCACTGATCATATAATACCACTGCAAAACAAAAACTCTTATATAGCTCCTTAGTATCTACTCAACAAATTCCAAAATATTTTACTGTTATTTGAGATTTTTTAATGATCTACTTCTAGTTCTTTTCTCCCAGTTTTATCTTTGCAGTCTTCCTCCCCTTCTCCCACCTCCTCTTGCTACATCAACTTCTTTCAAGCTTCTACTGTTCCCCAGACCTCCCCTCCTTGCACCTTGTCACCAGTTCACAAAACTTTTACTCCAAAATCAGAGCACTTTGATCAAAGTGGTTTATAAAGAAGAGGAGAAAAACATAAAGTGGGCATGTTCTGCCCACAGTCATTCATTTAAGCTAAGTTAGTCACATTAAATGCTCCCCCATCCCACTCTACACCCCATCCCTAGTCAGACTAACCTAATTTCAGGGACAAATTATACAATATTTCCCAGTGAGACCACATAATACAAAAAGCTAATTTAGCAGTAATTTTGTCATAAAATTTTTCAATGTGGTTGTCACAACTCATGGCTGTCATTGCATTTACACAATATCACTTGTCAGCAGAAAATTCTAAAAAAGTAAATGTAGGCTGGCAAAAAAAAAACCTAGTAAAAAGAGTTGTGCAGTTCTAGGGGAGAGAAAAGAAAAGTGTCACTTTTAGATTCCTGGGAGCAGCTAAGGGCTAATGACTTGCATTTAAGTCCATTTTGGAGGATTGAATTTTTCAGGGTCTGAAGTGAAGATTCTGTGATGTCTAAATTGATTGTCATTCTATGATCTCTGGAATTATAGAATCAACTGGAAAAAAACTGATGGAATGAAATTTCTCAGTCCTTCAAATAGAGGAGTCTAAGTGTTATCTATAATCCTTTTCAACGTCTAAAATGGTTGCAAGTTAATATTTTTACTATTCATTCATTCTATTATTACTATTTACTATTACTATTATTCATTTTACGATTCCCCAGATGTAGGAAGGACATAATTTTTCTGTGTTGAGCAGATGGAATGCTGTGTCCATTTGAGGACAACACATTTTAGAAGGATCAGAAAGGGTGATCAAGATAGCCCCAGCATGTTATGGTGGGAAAAGTCAGGAGCTCTAAAGTTAGAAGTCCTGGAAGTTCCAAATCTCTCCTCTGGCATTTGTCATCTTTGTAATTTGGGGTAAGTCAAAACTTCCTACAGTATAAGCTATTTTACCTGTAATTAGAGAAGACTGAAATATGTGATCTCTGACATCTCTTCCAGGTCCAAATCTAAGATTCTGGCATATGTCCAGAGATTACACCAAATAACAGTTGCTGAAACTAGGGATATTTAGTCTGGAGAAAAAGGATAGTGGAAGGATATTCATGAGGAACTGGGAATGTTTTTTTTTAATTTCATGTATTTATGTAACTGAGATTAATTTTTTTAGGACAACTGGGCTAGCTTTCTGAGGGACCTTCAAATGGGTCTTGGTCTTAGTGGAGAAGTGAAGAAGACGGCAGCCATCAAGAGAGTCTTTATCTTCAAGTCTGTCCTTCAGCCTCCAGTCCTCTGTCTTCTCTATCTCCCAATCTGTCTTTCCCAGATCTCTTAGCTCTTATATACTCTATTATAAGTACACCATAATAGTTGTCAATCTTGTAGAATAGGTGTCATTTTGTAGAACTATACTAAGTACTAAGTACATATAAACTAGAGAATTATTATTTCAATTCCACTGAGTTAACAGCTTGTTGTAGGATTAAATCAATATACTGAGCCATAAGTATACCTTTTCAGAGGTCCTGCCCTCTACAAGAGGGTAGAACTGCAATACAAAAAGGATTAGGAGCAATGTAGAAATTCTGAAGACAAAATGGAGCAGTTTTAGCTATCTCTGCACTTTCATGATGAAACAATATACCAAAATTTCTAAGATACAGTTAAAGTAGTCTTTAGGGGAAATATCATATCCTTTCAATCATATTTTAACAACATAAATTAAATATGAATTTTTAATAATCAGAGAGTCAACAAACAAACATAAAGTAAGCCTAAAAGAGATGTTATTATCCTAAGTAACCTAATGGTTGGACATTAGTAAAAATAATCAATATAAAAACCAAAACATCCAATCACATGGTCACCTCAATAGAAGAAGAGAAGCTCTTCGATAAAGTACAACATTCTTTTTATGCTAAAAACATTACAAAATATAGGCATAGAGGGACATTTTGTAATATCATTAAAAAAAATCTATCTAAATCCCAAAGCAAGCATCACATGCCACAGCGATTCACTAGAATCTCTTCCAATAAATACAAGAATGAGACAAGGATACCACTCTATTCAGTATTATTTGAAATATTTCTAGGAATAATAGCACTAGGCATAAGATGAGAAGGAATTAAAGGAATAAAAATGAATAAAGAGAAGATAAAACTATCTATGTTTACCAAAGATATGATGGTTTACTTGGAAACCATGAGGGAATTAGCAAAAGTACGAGATAATTAATAGTTAAAGCAATGTTGCTCATTATAGAACTAATCCTCAAAATTCAAAAATATTTTGTGTAACTATAACAAAATACAAGAAGCAATAAGAAAGGAAATCCCATTCTAAATAAATACAAAATGAATAAAATATTTGGGCATGGCATCAATATCCCAAAATACACCAATGATTTGTATAGATTTAGTTACAAAGTACTACTTTAAAAATTTTAAAGAACCTTTATAGCTGGAGGAATACGTTCTCATGGATAGACCATACAAAAATGATAAAAATGACAATAATAAAATGAGTTTATACTTTTAATGCTATAATAATTGAATTACAGAAAGAATATGTGATAGAGCTTGAGAAAAATAATTATAATAACAAATAATAAATAATAAAAATAACTAATAATTATACAACTAATAAAATGAAATCCATTTGAAAAATAAAAGATCTAGAATATTTGGGGAATTAGGAAATGAAGTTAGGATAAAAATGCAATAGTAGTCATAGGCTTCAAACTATACTATAAAGCAAAAGTCATCAAAACATCTTGTGTTGGACAAAAGTGGAAAATACTGGACAAGAAATAAATGATTCATTCTGAATCCATCACCATTCTGTTAGAAGATGAACAAGTTTCATCACTAGTCTACTAAAATCATTATTAATTAATGGATTATAGTTTTTTGGGGATTTGGGGGTGTTTGTTTTTTTCTTAGTAACTTTATTTATTTTTAATACACATTGTTTTATGAATCATGCTGACAGAGAAAAATTAGAGCAAAATGGAAAAACCATAGGAAAGATTTTTTTTAAAGCAGAAAAAAGAAAGGAACATAGCATGTGTTAGTTTACTTTCAGTCTCCTCAGATCTTTTTTCTGGATGTAGATGGCATTTTCTGTTCAAAGTTTATTGGGATTGCCTTGGATTACTGAACCACTGAGAAGAACCATAGTTGATCATCGCACATTCTTGCTGTTACTGTGTGCAATATTATATATTCCTGGTTCTGCTTGTTTCACTCAGCATTAGTTCGTATAAATCTTTCTAGGCCTTTCTAAAATCAGCTTGTTCACCATTTTTTATAGAATAATAATATTCCATTACCTTTATACCCCACAGCTTATTTAGCCATTCCCTAATTGAGTGGACTTCCACTCCTTTTACAATTCTTTGTCACCACAAAAAGAATCACTACCAACATTTTTGCACATGTGGGTCCTTTGGATTAGAGTTTTAAAATTTTGTGTGTCTATGTTTTTAACCACACATCTTGACAATGGGACAATTGTGTTTTTACAATCAATACTCTATCCCTTCTTGAAAGAAGGAAGATCATGGAACTTAATATTTTTCTTCCAGAGAATCTATAGACAGGGCTTGGGTGCTTATTGTGCCATTGATTTCAGCTACTGCTTACATAAACTTGGGGACAGTGTTAGAATTGTTTTAAAAAAAAGGCAGTCAGAGATCAACTAAACTTTTCTCAAATCTTTGCTACAATAAAATCTGAATTGTTTTTCCCCTAGGGTTACCTTAGTTTGGCCCTCTTAGGGAATGTGTTTTTTATTATTATTAGGATTCATGGAGATACTATGAAATTGGAATTGCAAAAAGGCATGACGTACTCATGTAATCACTGTTCCTGTCTGTTTACCTCTTTCTGTGAACACAGACTATCATATGAAAAGAATCCCTAAATGCCCTCCCTAAGGCCTTCTGCTCCATTTGATGCCAAAGGACCAGACTTAGGGAACTTTCTTTTGTCATCTTATACCAGATACTGCTGAGAAAGAGAGCTATATGAGCAACAATCTTGCTCTTTTCCTTCAGAGAAAAGATGACCAAGAAATGGCGAATGGAGGAATACAAGTGATCAAATGGAAACACTACCATCATTGCTAGCCCAGGGTTTAGATTAAAAGTTATCACATCTCACTCTTTCCAAGATGACTTAAAATCGAGTTTCTCCTTCCCTTGCTTGCTAAGACCTGAACTGCTCAATGTTTTCTGTCTGTTTCCCCTGTTACAGTTGATAACATCAACCATTTAGGAGCTCTGTGAATGCATCTCCTTCCAAGTAGCTCCAGGTGGGGCGATGCTATCAACTGTAACAAGAGTAACAAAGGAACCTCAGGGCTTGGACTCAGGTCTTGGCTTGTAAAGTGCCTTCAGTTCAATCTCCAATCCTTCTCTATGTATTAATTAAACCTGTTCTCGTCTGTTCCTGAAATGTCACGAAGTACTTTTAAAAACATTTTTATTTCAAGTTTTGAGTTCCAAATCTATCCGTTCCTCTCCCCCTATTCCCCTCCCTGAGACAACAGTAAGCAATCAGATATAGGTTATATATGTGCAATTGTGTAAAACATTTCCATGCTAATCATTTTGTACAGGAAGACTCAAATAAAAGAAAAAGAAAAAAAAGTGAAAAATATCCTGCTTCAATCTGCATGAAAAAATTATCAGTTCTTTCAAGGAAGCAGAGAAGGATTTTAGGATGTACAGTAAGAAAAGATCTTAAATCACTTGGTCTAAAACCCCTTAGTTTATGAAGGATGAAACTCAAAGCAATTTTCATAAGTCACATATGGAGTTTTTTTTGACAAAGATACTGGATGGGATTTACCATTTCTTTCTTCAGCTCATTTTTTGCAGATGAGGAAACTGAGGCAAACAGAGTGAGGTGACTTGTCCAGGGTCACACAGCTAGTAAATACCTGCATTTAGATTTGAACTCAGGAAGATGTCTTCAACTATACCAGTATTCTATCCACTGTACCACCTAGCTGCTCCCTAAAACTGGAATACTACTTCAGGATATTATAGAGATGTCCCTTAGTTAAATAATTGCCAGGCTCAATATCCCTTATAGTTTGTGATTGATCATTAAAGGAGAAAGAGTGGGGAAGGAGGAAATATACAACTGATTTTCTGGGATTCACCTGAAATTTCTAAATATAGAGGTCTTAAGCACAATGTGCTACACCCAGCTTTGCTAAAAAGTGCTACCTTGTCCTAGAAGAGAGCCAAGATTGGGCACCCCATCGTGGAGTGACTGTGCCTTCTGAGAGATCCATTCCTCCATTGAATGGCTTTGTCCCTACCTCCAACTAATCTGACTATGACACTGTCCTTTTAGTTGTTCACCTTCGTCCCTCCACCACATTCCCAGCTGAATTTGCCTAGGGTACAGTGTTGGCTACTCGATGTGGTGACAAATTTTAAAAGTGTAACTTAACCCTGGGGGTTAAGTGTAACACTAACCCTAAGGGATCCTGTATCTCAGAATAAAGTTCTTAATTTTTTCCATTCAGGGTCTTCTCTTCTTAGGAACCCCGATCATCAGGCAGAAACTAGGGGACAATTACACACAAAAAGTTCATTTTCCTTTACTCTACATTCAAAAATTGACCTTAATTATCTCTTTTTAAAAGGGAAATCTTAGAGTGTTCCACAATTGGAAATTGTGGAATAGGAAAAGTTAACATAACAGACAAGTAAGTAACAAGATAACATTTCTTATGTGAGTATCAAGCACCAGGCTCTGCTCTAAGTTCACTATTAGAATCAATGGTTCCATCTGATAATCAAGTCTTCTGGGTCTGCAGAGTATTCACTATGAGATCAGTGAATGAAATATCCATAAAGCTGACTGAGAATATGCTCCCCCATCTCCCATTTCTCTCAGAACTTTGCCAGGACGTCTTCTTTGTGATGATTTGTGGTGGTCAAAGGACCATAGAGTCAAATATAATCTTGGGTAAACTTGGGCCAAGTGAAGCTTTATTGTCATTACAAGACACGGCAGGGAGACATCAAGAATTGGATGATATTCCTTTATCAAACAGAATATCGAATGCAATTGCCCACATGTATACACACACATGAAGTCAGGAAGTCCTGAATTCAAATCTGGTCTCAGACACTTCCTAGCTATGTGTGACTCTAGGCAAGTCACCTTGTTTGCCACAGTTTCTTCATCTGTAAAATGAGCTGGAGAAGAAAAGAGGAAAACACTCTTGTATCTTTGCCAAGAAAATACCAATGGGATCATAAAATAAGTGAAAAGACGGAACAGCAAAAGATCAATACAGAACTAGAAGAAGGCAAAATCATAAATATGGGAAGAATTGACCAGCTATTTTACACTGAAATTTCAGCCTGACATTGGAATAACTCCAAGCCAGAAGAGGAAAAATACCAGCGCGTTCTCTCTCTCTCTCTCTCTCTCTCTCTCTCTCTCTCTCTCTCTCTCTCTCTCTCTTGTTTTCCTCTCTATCCTGTAATTTGTGGGTAAAGAATAGAATCTAGGTTATAGCTATTATTTTTATCTTCAACCCTAATGCAGAGTTTTGTACAAATGAGCTAATAAATGGATGTTTATTAAAATAAAAATAAAAATCAGTATAAGAATGAAGAGTCAGGTTGGAAAAGGAATAATTACTGTTAACTCTCATTGGCTAGCACTCACTACTTTCTTGGTAGGTGACTCTGGGCAAATTATGTAAATTATGTGTGCCTCAATTCATCTATAAAATCTAGATTATCTATAAAATGGGTGGATTAGATTTGCTGATCTTGGAAGTCTCATCTAGCACCAAATCTATGAACCTGTATCATCATATGATGATATACTGAACTTTTCTTATAAGTTCTGTTATTCAATCATTTTCAATTATATCTAACTCTTGCTGGCCTCATTTGTGGTTTTCCTGGCAAATATATTGGAGTAGTTTGAGATTTCTTTTTCATTTTACAAATGAGGTCACTGAGGCAAAACAGGGTGAAGTGGTGAAAATGGTGAAACATTTTTCCTATATTGTTCTTGTCCTTGTTCTCCCATAATTCCTCCACATGATTGCCCAAGATCCTATAGCTAGTAAGTGTCTGAGACTGGATTTGAGCTCAGAAAGTGTTTTTCTGCCTCCATATTCAGTGCTCTAGCCATTGTACCACTGCTCTGTCTTATAAGTTAGAAAGAGCTATAGTGAAAAGAATTGGGAATTACAATTCTATTAGTAATGGTACAACTATGGACAAATCATTAAGCCTCCCCTTCCTTGTCAACATTGTAAAATTGGAATAAATGTCATCTCAAGATCCTTCTACCTGAAGATTTCTAAAATTTTTAGACAACTCAGAACTTGGAAGAGTGTCCCTATCCCTTTTCGCCAAAACTGGAAGAAATGTCTCTATTTTGAAATGATAGAGCACCAAATTCAAAGGAAGAAAGCCATGTAAATTAAATACATTCTAGCCTTGTAGGATTATGAAATATTGTTTTCTATTGAGGGCATTTCTCTACCTTTTTTTCTTTATTTCGGTTTTTACTGGGAGACTATGAAGTTAGTAGCGACAAGAAATGAAATATTCATCTGGTGATGGGAGACGGAGGCAGCGGTTTAGGAGGCTCCTTTTCTCACTTCTCCCAGATTTGAAAGCATTCTATTTTAAAGTGATTTACACTTGGAAAAGTAGGAAGGAATTCATCCAAGATAGCAAAGTAGCATCATAACCAAAATCTCCAAGGGATCTCAGAACAAGGTACATTAGCCTGCCAGCTAAGAGTATTTCCAGATTCCCAAAGAAGTGTTGGAAAATGCTGAGTATTACAAGAGAGGCAAATGCTTAATAGATTCTTAGACACGCATTAGGGATATGACTCATCTATTGATCTAGAAGCCAGGAGCTGCCAATTCCATCTCTGGGAATCTATTTGTTAACAAGGATTTTGACCCTTTCCATGAGATTTTTCTTCCTCCAATTATCTTCCTAGTTCAAATTTCAATGATTTTTTTTTCCTCTTCTTCAAATTATCCTATGAGTTAAGTAGCTGGCTTAACTTAATTCTTTCTAAGCATGAGAGAGTTTACACATCTAAGCTCTGTAAGGGAAAGAAATGGCCTTTTTTTTGGTTTTGTTTTGCTTTTTATCCTTTTTTTCTTTATATTTGAGAGACCTAGCATTAGGCTTCATATCCTGTTGGTATTTCTGACATCTGTGTCTTGAAATAAATTTGGAGCAACATCTTTACACAGTGGAAAGAGCTATGGGGGATTCAGGGAACCTGGGTTTAAATCCCAGCTTTCTCCCAGTGACCTGGAATCACAGATAAAGACCTCCCTGGGTCAGGGTTTCTTCATCCATAAAATGAGGGACTTCCAGTAGATGAAATAAAAAGTAACTTCCAAATCTAAATCCTATGAATTTTGTAAAAACTCTCTTCATTTTTCTCTGCATAAGTCTGACTCTTTTACCCCTGTGGATTATTTCATTGTTTTCTTTATAGCCAAAGCATCTAGCACAGTGGGAATCTGGACACTTAATAAATATTTTTTTAAGATTCAATCAAAAAGTTCCAGCACTTAGCACATTGCCTGGAACATAGTAGATACTTAAATAATGTTTATTGAGCTTAATTGAAGAGTCAGATTGGTCCAGTGGAAAGAAAGTTGATTTTGGAGTCAGGGATCTGGGTTTGGTTACATATTGCCTTTCATGACTTCAGTTAAGTAACTCTGTGGGTCTCAGTTTCCTCATCTGAAAAAGTGAAGTACTTCTTTGGACTAGCTATTCTCTATGAGATTAGTGAAGATTAGTGAAGATAAATGTTCTTTTGGATGAAATCAGATAAAGTCAACCTGTCATTCAAGCTAAGCAGAGGATTGGGGGGGGCCGCTAAGCAGTTTGGACTGACAAGAGCTGGCGATGGCATCAGTGGTTTTCATTGTCATCAAAATATTCTTTTTCTCTTCTTAGGTGTTTTCTGCCCTCCATGGAAAGTTGTCTGTCATCATTGCAAGAGATTTGTCATTTCCTTGAGGTGGCACCTTTGAGGACAAATCACAGTCCAATCACCATTTTTCCTTGTTCCTTGTTCTCCCATAATTCCTCCACATGATGGTCACCAACCTACTTTTGTGTGTGGTAAGGGTTATTTCTCTAATTCTTCTCCCATTCTATATCACCCTCAATCAGTGACTGATTGATGTCTTTTTCTGCCCATATATTTATTTGGGATCATTTTCCACAACACTATACTGTATGAGTAACTGTTTTAGGATTAATATGGAGTTCAGCAATCTTTGCTGTTTTGTGTTCCATTCTTAAGTATGAGTAAAGAGTCCATGTCTTCCCTCCCCATACTGAATTTGTAACAAGTCAACCAATAAGCAATTATTATGCACTTCCTATATGCCAGTAAATAGAAATACATAAAAAAAATCTAAACAGATCCTGACCACAAGGACCTTATGTTCTGCAAGAAACATGTTAGATTGTGCTACTGTAAATCAGTGCTGCATGTATGGATGGAAGTTTGCAAAGCATTTTCTCTAATGTTAGAGAATGAAAGAGACAGATGGGTAGACATAGTGACAGAGACACCTAGAAACAGGGGAAGAGACACAGAGAGATTGAAGTCTTTTCTTTCTTCAAATCTAGTATGAAGACTGAGTAAACCATTGACACTCACTATGTATGACCATAATTGTTAGGTCAATGAATAAGAGAAAACTTAATTTAACACCATGTTCTTTCAAATAATCCTTATATGACAAGGTCCTCAAATTCATGTAAAATAAGAGAGGGGATTGTAAGAACTAGGTTGTGTTTAGCTTTGAGAAGAGAAAACTCAGGTAGGGGCTGATAAAATTGTCATGTCATACTTAGGCCACAGGTTTGGAGCTGAGAAGAACCCCAGAGATCATTGATTCCATTTTACAAATGAAAAAATTGAAACTGAGAGACAGGCTTAATATTAAGAGCAAGAACAGAGATTTAAACTTAGATTTCATGGCTCAAAGCTCAACATTCCATGGCATCTAAATTGTCTCCCCCCAAAAAAAAACCACATTTGTTTGGTTGAACCCCAGAACACACAAAAGGAACAGCAAGTATAAGTTCCCCCTAAAGGGGTAGGGAGTACTTTGAAAGAAAATTGTAAGAGTAATTAGAAGTATCCAGAATTGAAATGAGCTGTCTCAGAAAGGAGAAGCTTCCTCTCTAATTAAAATTCTTCAAGGAAAGGCTAACTGACTACTTATCCCTGTGACAAAGAAGAAATTCTTGATTAGGCATGTCTTGGATTGCTTGAGCTTCTTCCATACATTGAGACTTTGTGATGCTGTTTCTTATCCTCCTGCTTAACAAAAGATAGCCAGATTCTCAGGGCTGAAAGTTGGAGTTTTTAAAACAAAATAAAAAACCAATTTCCTTCAGTGTCTCTTTATATATCCCAGCAAAAGGCCATTTTCCAGTATAACCAGAGGAAAAAAAAATCTCCTTTTCAATGTCTAAATTGCCATTAGAACCAACTAGTCAGCCACTAATAGTCCAGCCATAGATTAGGAGGCTTCCTATTAGGGATTGAATAGTGTTGAATATTTTATTCAGTTGAACATTTCCAGGTCAGGGCCATAGATGGGAAATACTCTCCATTAGAGACATCATCTGTGCATAGGCTGAAAGGCCTTGCAAACCCTCACTTTGCCCTTTAGACAAATGCTGAGTACAGTAAAGCGGTTCTTTATTTTGTTTTGTTTCTCTTTTTCTTTTAATGAGGCACAGACTTGCCAAGAAGAATAAATTGGAAATGTTAGACTTCTCTCAGAAATCATCAGTGCAAGCTCTGTACTTGACAACTCAGATCACAGATTTTGGAACTTAACAGAATTCATTTTATAGTTAAGGAAATTGTAATGGTCCTCGATTGAAATAGATGCTTTATTTTTTAAGCTAAAGTTAGACTCTTTATGCATGGTCATCAAGTACTTTACTCCCTAATTTTGTCTAGATAGAAGAGACTCTTTATCCAGGAAGTTAAAATTTTCAGCAGCAGACTCAGATTTCTTGGGTCACTTCAATTTAATTTCCAAGGGAATTCAACAGTACAGACAAGATTCATTTGGGTAATGAGGAGTGAGATATCTGATAACAAAGTTAATATATTTTAATGTTTAATAAGAAGGTCCCATTACGAGTCTCTATTGGGTTACCTCTTTAAATGCTCTCTGTGATCTTATAAATGGAATATCATCACTTTTCAGTTGACTCCAACATCTATATATTCGATAACCATCCCTCATTTGTTTATTGAAAACAAGTCCCCTCTTAGATTACTAACTTCCCATTAAATAACTCCAATTGGATGCCCTATAGGTGAGTCAAGCACATGTCCAATATAGAATTCATTATCTTCCCCCCAAATTCATTCTTTCTCCAATTTTCCCCTTTTCTGTTGATGAGAGCACCATCCTTCCCATTACCAAGATTAATAGCCTTGAAAATCATCCTCCTGTATTCCTTCTCCCTAAACCTCCAAATCCAATTCGATTCCCATTCCTATTAATTTTATTTCTACAGCATCTCCTGAATATACCACCTTCTTTTCTCTGAGTTCTCCTTATCTCATTTCCTTCAAGGTGCAGATTATGGGTTATTTTTTCCAGAAAGCCTTTCTTGATGTTCTTTGTTGGTCACTGTTGGCTCCTTCCTCCAAGTATCACTTATATACTTACCTGTTCTGCTACTTTCCCCACAACATAATCTCCTTAAGGGCAAGTATTTTTGCCTTCTTTTTTATTTTTCCACATCCTACACAATGTTTTACACATGGGTGACTCTTACTAAACTTGATTGGATTATTGGACATCTCAATATTCCTGTTCAATCGTTTTCCTTCTAAGATCAGCCACAGAAAAATATAATCCTACAGAAAATATCAGATATGAAAAGTGTTTCACTTCTTTCTAATTTCCCTATGCTACATCCTTTTGCTATATTTTTCTATTATCACAAAATCTAATTAGTACATCTTCTCCTCTAATGGCATCTTCCTCTCTAATGGCATCACTGAAGAGGGAAAAAGACTATCCATAAAGTTGTTTGTTATTTGAAATTAACTTGTGGCAGATAATTCAAACTAATTCTTTTAGTAAATATTTTGGGAACTGTAAAACTTGCATGACTATGCACATGTACAAATGACTTATGGCTTTTCTCTTAGTTTATGGTTCCCAGCCTTCATTGATATGCTATGGCAGTGACGCATGATGTGGATGTAATTCTGAATTCTACAAGGCTGTGTCTGAAAAAAGATCCGGCAGTTCCTACCAAGGGGGAAAGAGTTTGAGAAGGAGTCTGGAGGGGAGACTGAGTTACTTTTAATTACACAAGCATTTACAAAGCACATACAATGGGGTAGACACTGGTTAGGCAATGTAGTTGCATACTAAGGGCTGAATGGCTTATGATGCTCATGGAGGGGTACCCATGGCAATACAACCATGGTTGTCTTTAGGTAGTTGTTTCCTAGGATCATGAATCTAGTTGCCTAAAACAGGAGAGAATAGAAGCTATCTGATCCAACTTCATTTGATAGATGAGGAAACTGAGGCCCCCAAAGCTGAAGTACTTTGCCCAATGCACTCAATCTAGGAAGTGGCAGAGCCAGGTTTCAAATCCAGATCATCGGCTTTCAGATTCAGCAGACTTCCTTGTGTACCACACTGTTTTATTGTTATTGGAGAAGGCTATTTCTCTAGCAAAGTTATCAAGTTTGACAAATGATCCTTCCTTCTTTCTCCCTCATTTTCTCTCCTCTGTATATGAAAAGTTGTGTGCAGGATGCCTTGCTACATTTTCTCTCATTTCCCAAAAAAATAGCATGAGCAATAAAAAAGAAGTCTACACTTTTCAGCTACCATCAGTTTTCGTGGCAGAATTGTGTCCTGCAAGCTGATTAGTGAGACAAGCAGAATGATTTGTGGGCAGGAAGGGGGGGGGAACAGTGGTTTTAGAAGCAGGGCATTTGGGGTTGAATGTAGGCTTGGTTATTCAATAGTTTTGTGACTTCAAAAAAGCCCTTTAATCTTTCTGAAGCTCGCCTTTCTCCTCAGTAAGATGAGGAGATTGGACCCAATATTTTCTTAGGTATCTCTAAGTTCTGTGTCCTACAATCAGAATTGAAAATTTGTGAACATCCTTGGTTCCACTCTATATTTCTTGCTTTACTTATTTCAATTCTGCTGAGCAAGTTGCCTCTCCCAGTAAGAGCTCAGCCTCTCTGATCTCTTCAGGTGGCTAATTCAAGCATTAATTGATTTCAACCTCCTCTCCCTCTAATTGAAGGATTGGAAGCAGAATACCAATCGCCTCCCAGTGCCTTCCTTTGGGCAGAAACTGGACTCGAAGAACTCCACTTTACATGGATGCTCTGTCCAGTTTCAACTCTGTGAGACAAGATGCTCACTTACTGGGTACCCGATGGTGTCCCATTTCCCACCCCATCCCTTTCCCCCTTCAATTTCCCATCTCATTTCCTACTTTCTTTGATATGTAGAATTTTCCTTTAGATTGTAAACCCATGGAGAGTTGGGGCTGTTTCTTTTTATTCATTGACTCTTCAGCACTTAGCACAGTGCCTGGCATATTGTAAATGATCAATAAATGTTTATTGGATTAGATTGGTGGCTGCTACCATAAAAGGGCATCATGAACTTAGTTATGGGAAAATCTGACAAATTAAAAACCTTATTTCCCAGTCTATGATCATGTGAAGAGGTAATATTTAAAGGTCAATGCTAAGGAGATCAACCAAATCATTTCCAATGGAGCAGTAATGAACTGAACCAGCTACACCCAGAGAAAGAACTCAGGGAGATGACTAAAAACCATTACATTGAACTCCCAATCCCTATATTTATGCCCACCTGTATTTTTGATTTCCTTCACAAGCTAATTGTACAATATTTCAGAGTCTGATTCTTTTTGTACAGCAAAATAACGGTTTGGTCATGTATACTTATTGTGTATCTAATTTATATTTTAATATATTTAACATCTACTGGTCATCCTGCCATCTGGGGGAGAAGGTGAGGGGTAAAAGGTGAAAAATTGGAACAAGAGATTTGACAATTGTTAATGCTGTAAAGTTACCCATGCATATAACCTGTAAATAAAAGGCTATTAAATAAAAAAATAAAATAAAATAAAATACTGCCAAAAAAAAAAAAAAAAAAAGGTCAATGCTATATCAAGGAAAGCATGCATGCAGGGGACTCTGACTGCTGACCTTGCCCAAGACACTTAACCTTAACTGCTCCATCTGTAAAACAGGATGATGGAGTCTCTGAGGATTCTTCCCACTGTGCATCAATGATATCGTAAAACTAAATAACTTACACATGAGGTAGATGAGGTGCATCCAGCTAAAATGTAAGCTATCTGAAGGTAGATTCTTCCATTTCTGGAGTCTGTAGCACTAGCATGTAAAATCTTGTAATAGGAATTCTTAGTAATAATCATGATGATGGCTGCACAACACATATGCTTACTATGTGTCTGGTATTGAGCTAAGCACTTTATAATTATTATCTTTAGGAGCTAGGTGCTATTAGCACTCACATTTTCTGAGAAAACTTAGGTAAACAGAGATTAAATGACTTGTCTAGATTCATACAGCTAATAATTTTCAGAGAAAGGATTCTTAGTTGGTAAAGTCCAGACTTTTATTCATATGCCAGAAGCAATTTTCATAAGGGGAAGAGAGGAGGGAAAGGTTTAACATTTCTATATATTGAATACCAATTTCCTGAACTTTTATTTTTTCCTGGCTGTTTTCCACATCCTCTCAGATCTAGGTCCAGACATTTACAGATTTCTGTCAAAAAAAAAAAAAAAAAAACATTCCCAAGGCTAAATTAGTTTGCGTCATTCAATGACCTTGCCTCTACCTCCTTGCCACTTCCCTCTACCCATCTACAGTAGACTCTTTTCCCATAATTCCCTTTCACCTTTACTAGTTTTCCTTCTCTATCCTGTTACCTTTTATGTCTCCAGGATTTCTCCTTGACTCCCTCCTCTGCTTGTCTCTCTGTTCTCTCTTCTTCTGCTTACAAAGTCTTTCTGTTATTTTACTAGATTCCTGTTCCTAGGAAAAAGCCTTTCAAGAAAAGCCTTTAATATTTTTCTAGTATTTGTATGTATGAGACATAGTTTTTTTTTAATTTAATTTAAATATTTTAGGTACATGCTGTGCTTTGAAAGAGAGAAAGCCAAATATAGAAAATTAAGAGTTTTGGAGGTAGCTGATTTAAGATAATAAAAATCATAGAAAAGTTTCCTAAAAAAGTCACAGATTTTGACAACTATTTTTCCTTTAAATTCATCAGGATCTCTTTCAACTCCCTAATGATGTCTTGGCTTATACTTTTAAAGCTGGACAGAACCTCATTGATCCTAGGAAATCTTTTGAAAGGAGAAAGGTTAGGCTAGAAAAATCAGAGTTTTCTGAGTTATAATAATCAGAAAAAAAAAGCCTTTGGCCAAAGTTACCCACTAACTGAGAAGATAGCAAAAAAAAAAAAAAAGGTGGAAAAATTGAATCAAAGTTTCACCCCAGTTTAACCAAGCAAGTCTCTGTATGACAGTGTAATTGAATCACTCTGCTTTAGCTGCTCCACTTTCAACAGGGTGCCTAAAAAAGGTCCAAAACACCAACTGATTTCTCAGCAACAAAAGTTCCTTAAAGGAAAGGACCTGCTACTAAAATCTTGGTGCTGGCAAAATTATTTCACATCAGAAATAAATGATGGTTTTTAATCAAAGTAAAGGGCACTAGAGAAGAAACATTCTCTAGTACATCCTAAATACACCACTGGCATTTTCATCCATCCATGAATCTGATTTCTTCTGCTTTCTCCCTATTCCCCCAGTAGCATGTAAGCTCCTTGAGAGCAGAGGTTTTCTAATTATCTCCAGAAAGCATAGTGATTGTGAAAGGGGGGCAGACCATGGTCACTCCCAAACCTTCCTTCCAGCTCTTTTGATGTCATCCCAAAATGTGACTGTATCTGATGAGGTTTTGACTTATAAAGATTATATGTCTATGATCAGGTCTCTATGACATGAACACATTTCTGATAAGGTCAAGAAAAGAATAACATGACTGGTTGAGAAAGCAAAACTAGGCACAACTCTGGAGACATTTCAGTAACTAACTTCTATTTGAGTGTCAGAATTTTAATTTAAGGGTTGTCTGTGAAAGAAATCCCTTCAAAGAGAGAAAGAAATGTCTCTTCCCCATCTCCTTCCCCATATCACTTTAAAGGTAGCTCCTGGGACAAAAGGAGACCTTGACTCCAGCAGGAGCAGACAAAATCTATTAGAAGTGACAGAATGCAGAAATCTGCAATCTGCAGCAGACAGAACAGAGAAGAGACTCACATTCAGTCTCTGACTGTAGAGACACATCTTTCAAACAGACAAGGCTCCAAGGAGCCAGTCACCCAAAAGAAGAATTGCTTTTATGGAACATGACCTTTGGCTATGAAGAATCAAGTTCTCAAGAAAGACACACTATAAGAAAGCTAGATCCTGGGAAACCAGACCCTGAAATGGACAGACTGGAAAAACAGAGTGAGAACTGACTCTCTGATGGGCAAAAGGATTTCCTGCAGAAGTGATTTTCTTTTTCTACATGTTGATCTTTTCTGCATGTGCACTTCACAGCTATTATGCTCTAAGTTTGAGCCCACTCTTGTCATAGATGCTGCTATTTGTAATTGAAAGAAAATGAAGTTCAAGGATGCAGAGAAAGGTTTGTAAGTATTTTGCCAGCTATTCATTTCAGAAAATGCCTTTGGTAAGAGCTAATTGGAATCTACTGTCCCGATTGTTAATGGGAAGCATGCAAGGGGGCTCTTGAGTGACAGTGTTAGGAAAGCAGAACTACAAGGTCACTCCTTGGACTATGGAAAAAATACCAGTTGATCAGTATGATTGGAACTTGGAGAATCAAACCAAAGGGGGAAGTTCTTGAGGCAGGTAGTACAGTTGACAGAGTGATAGATCTAGGAAGGCCTGAGATCAAACCCCATCTCAGACTCTCCTTATCTGCATGACCTTGAACAAATTGCTTCAGTTTATTCATCTATAAAATAGGAATAATAATAGAACTGCCTTCCCAGATGTGTTGTGAGGATCCAGTGAGATAATGTATATAAAGAGCTTTGCAAACCTTAAAACAGTATATGCAATCTATTAAATGCCTACTATGTGCCAGGTACTGAGCAAAGCATTAGGGATACAAAGAAGCATAATAGAGATTCTAAGGTAGCCTTATAGTAGGAATGATTTGGGGGAGAGGAAGAGCAAACTCTTGGTACCTCTCCCCCAAAATGGTTCCTGCTTTCAAGAAGTTTCCATTCTAATGGATGAGACTGTATGTACACACATCTGTTACGTACAAAATGCATATAGAGTAGACTGAGGGTGGGCTTAGAGGGCCAGGCAGTGATTGCCCATTACAATGGGACTTTGTTGATCTGGTTAGAGCAAAAGTTCTATGAAGAATATGTTTTGACAATAAAGATCCTGCTAAATCCACCATATAAGAGTCATAGAAGGAGCATCTTGTTGCCTTTAAAATCAAGAAGCCAACGGGTTGAGCCAGAAGAGATACAGTTTATAACCCTTTGTCCTGCCATTAAAAATAGCCATTACCTTTCCATTGATGTAGCAGAGTGAGAGCTGGGAAGACCTGAATTCAAGGGCCAGCACTGGCACTTATCATGGAATCACAGATAAATCACTTAAGCTTTCAGTGCTCTGGACAACTCCCCAATGCTGTAATTTTCGGGAAGAGTGTCCCATACATTGGGAGAGGAAGTTCCTCATTGGGAAGTCACCACACAAAGATCCATTCCCCATCCCCTAATCCCATTCTCTGTTTGCTATCTCTCTTAACCATTACACCCCCATTAGGGGACTATAGAAGGATAGCTAACAACTTCCCCTATCTCTGTTTGGAAGGAGAGCACTGCTGGGCTTCTCTTGTCACTTAGATGATCAGAGGAAGGAGAGGGAAGAGTAGAAATTATGTTTTATTTCAAGAAAACATGATTTCAGTCCTTACTGTGAACCTGAACAAATTTCCGGCATTTTTCCCTTTTTGTATAACAGGACTTGGACCCTCAAGCTGCCTCCTTTTTCAGAGAATGGCTTCCAAAATGCTTCAGGACTGTTTACTTTAAGGTTAGGGGGAAGCTTATCTTGGTGAGGCAGCAAAATCAAGTAGCATTATCACAAGTTAGAAATGGGGGAGAGAAAGGGTCAACAATTGATTCCCCTACCCAAATTCCACCAGTATTCTACTGCCTAACAACTCAGTGTTAAGTAAGATGGAAGCTCCATGAGGGCAGCAAACAGGTACCATCTGAACTCTGTATCTCCTCCAGGCTTACACAGTACATAACAGCTGTTTAATAAATGATTATTGAACGTTGGTGTGATCCTCCATTTTGATCTTGGGCTTTAGAGGTGGCAAGAGGTCAGCTAATCCACGCTTTCATTTTACAGAAAATGAGCCAGAGGTCCCCAGATGTCAAATACCTTGGCAAGGTCCACACGAGAATAAGTAGCAAGGCTGAGATTCCAAAGATGACCTTTGATTACAAATCCAGCATTTCTCACCACCACCACCACCCCTGCGGGAAGAACATTCTCTACACCCTGGATTTAACTAAAATCTATCAATGACTCATTTGTTTTGGAGAATAAATTTGCTTGGAGAGACAATTTAGTCAATAAGGTCCCTCCCTGCTAATAAAAAAACCCAATTTAAACAATTTCCAATTCACATTTTATCGCAATTATGAAAAAAAGAATGTGAAGTTCCACAGTAACGAACAGATAATATGGTTTCAGATTATTTACCAACGGGAACAATGGTAATTTAGATGTACCCACCCCAGGGGAAGATGTAACTTCTCAGAAAATGAAGTTTGCTGCCTCTCTTGATGTGGCAAGTGGTTTTGACTTGGAGTTGGGGTGGGGAAGGGAAGGAGTGTTAAGAATACTCCATTTTGACTTAGTCCGCAATTCAAGAAAATCTAAGAAGACCAGACTGGAAACTATTACATTAGTCCTTTTTACTTTGTAACACAATGGAGTCTCTCGGGCTCTTTGCTTGCAAACCACTATATCATGGCATCCCAGTGTGTTAACTGCTAGACAGGTAGCAAAACAGGCCCCTTGGAAAAGCGTAATTAATTCATCCGTTGATCCGATAAGCGTTTGTTCAAGCAACATTTGCATCCCAGCCATGTGTGGGATACAGAAGAAAGCAGTGTGCTGTAGAACAAGTCTGGCAGGGCCTCTTCATGATTCCTGTGCAGCAAGCAAATAATGGAGTGATTGTGGGAGCTCCCTCCGCCTTGACCCTAGAGTTGACCGAGAACTCCATGTAAAAGACTCTGGTTATCCAGCTGCAACCCTCCTCGAACAAAGATGGTGATGTCAGCTTTGGCATTCTGATCCGGTGAAAGGAAGCCGTTGTCCAGAAGCTCCCAAGAAGATAAATCACCCCCCTCCATTGGGTATTTACAAAGATGTCAGCAAAAAATACATGAACCTTCTTGCTAAAAAAGCCTTAGCCACATATGTGCACATAGAATAAGATGAATCCTTCTTTTGTATTTCCCACTGATTGTTTTGAAAATGTTCAGTATCAAAAGGGCCCTCGTTCCTATGCTTTTGATTTACTCCAAAGATTGGACCCTTGGTCCCTTGGAGAATAATGTTGAATATGAAAATCCGACTCTAACTTTTTTCCCCTATGCTACATCCTTTTGTATTTCTTTCTATTGCCACAAACACCAATTAGTGTGTGGGCATCTTCTCTTTTGAAAAGGGGAAAGGCAAAGATCATTCTTCTGACAGTATCTGGGTCAGTCTTTTTTTTGAAAATCCCCATAGAGGTCCCTGGCACCTCTATCAGACTCTCTTTTTGCATGGAGCACAAAGCTTCTATCTGATCCCCTCACTCATTTTCCCTCATGTCCCAGTGCTCACTAACTACATCAGTGTTTTCCTTTCTTTTCCCTTTTTCCCCCAATTCTATGCCAACCTTCCAAATAAATAACCAAGCCTTTCCCAATCACGTCCATTAAACAGGAATTCATTGGATTCTTTAAACAAGTGCCTAATTGAAGATGTATTTCTTTGCCAAATGTATAGAACTCTGACATCTCAAAGCGGGGAAAGAGGCAAAAGGTCTTAGGGACTTTGCGGTATTAATTTTATTCAATTTTGCAAGCTAAACCTTCTACTTTTATAAAAAGTGAAAAACAAAACCCACTTAAAACCTTACAGTTCTTGTGCATCGCAATGAGCATTTTTGGTTTGGGTTGGTTTGTTTATTTCCAGCAAAACACCCAGATTCCTATGTGGTTTGTTTGCCTTAGGGCATTTTAAGAATCCGAGGAATAGTAACTGGCAAACTGTGGTAGGAATACTATACCACAGAAATATGTTTACAAAGTTGGCAAGCAGATTTGTTTCTTGATGACAAACTAACCACTGAGGAGCTAAGCTTTCCCCAATTAGAGAACCGAACAGTGGATTAAAACCACTAATGAGTTATACGTGGAGTTCTACCTCTAAGTATTCCAAAGTGAGTTTTAGATTATTCTCACTGATCCTTACTATTCGCATAATACTGACCCAGAGTAAATATGATTCCCTACAACCCGAGTTTTCTTATTGGAGTCAGGGGATCACGAATGACACCAGTGCTTCACAATCTATATTTTTGATATCACTGAATTCAAGGGATTTAGGTTCAAATGCCAGTTCTACCATAGACTTGCCCAAGAGCAAGCAAGAAAACAAGAATTTATTAATCACCGACTGGGTCTGGGGCTATGACAGATACTGGGCAAAGTGACTTAGTTTCCTCCTCTATAAAATGAGTATTGGACAGATAACTTTCAAGGTGCCCTCTAGCCCTAACTATCCTGGCATCCCCTGTGATGTGACTTGGGGGTTCCCTAAGAAAATACCAGGTCTGGTAGGATTTTTCCTCTGAAATCATACATGTGAAATTGTGCGTGTACGCAAAACCCTTATTATATGGGACAGTATGAAAACTGGCTTAATGTCCTCTCAAATCTGGGCAAAACTTCTCGCCTGCCTCATTTGTCCTAAGGGGAATTTCACACCCTCAACTCTGTGGCCAACATTTGTGGCTTCCAATGAGTTATTTCTAACCTAGAGTTACACCGTGGCCAAATTAGTTTCAGGAATGCCCCATTAAATGATTTCTAGAGTCCCTTCTAGCTATAAAAGTCCTCAGAATATTAAAAGTTTTTTTTTTTTTTTTTTTTTTCACGGATGTTAGAATTTCCCTACAGGGAAGTCCAGTGATCTGTTCTGGGACCATATTATGGGTGATTCAACTGTGTAACCGAGCAGTAATCCTGGCTATTTTTTGTCTAGCATTATGCATCTGCCTTTAGCTAGAGAGTTCCAACTGTTATTTTCCTACTGTATTCCAAGTGGAGCGATTTGGTTTCTTCTCAATTCCTGAAAGTTCTCTCCAACTTCTCTGAACCCAGGAAATCCCATTGTGTTTTTGTGGATTTCTTTGCATTTGGGGACTGTTTGCCTCTCATTTCCCTTCTTTGTCTCAAGGCTTCATTGTGATGTTATCAGTTTCAATGTTACAAGATCAACATAAAGATATTTAAAAGACGTATTTATTATTATAGATTATGGATCCACTTTAGAATAAATAGGAGGCTAAAGAAATTAATTATTGCAGACATTGAAGTTTCTAAGGAAGTTTCTAATTCTAAGAAGTTCTATAAGAATACCTTTACTCAGAACAATGGGCCTAGAATTAGGAAGACAAGTTCAACTGAAGGCTGTCATCTTCTCAATATGTGACCCCAGGCAAGCTACCTAGCTACTCTCAGCCTCAGTTTTCTCAGCTAAATTAGGGATAATAATAGCATCGATCTAATAGGGTTATTTTGAGGATCAAATGACATAATATTTGTTTAACTTTGCAAAACAAAGTACCATATACGTGTGAGTTATTATGATTATGATGATGTTTTTTAAAATCAAATATTTTATCACATTTGGTAAAGTGGGCGAATAGAGGATGATGAAGAAAGCAAACACATAAAATAATCATGATAAAAAGTGTCATTGAAACTCCTTAGGTCTGAAGCATGGTCGTATTTGATCAGTTGTTTCTTAGGTGAGAGGTGTTTCTACTGTTTAAGTTTGGAACCACCTAGAGGTATGAAGCCTCCCTGCAGCCCTTTCAGAACATAAACATGACTTATGGGCATTGTCTTCTAGTGAGAGAAACAACATAAATATAAGTTGCTCCCCAAAACTTAAGGCAGTTCTCATTATTGAAGCTAAAAGCTGTTCTAATCCTTTTGAGATACATATAAAGTAATTGTGGAAACCTGGAAGGATCAAAGGAGACCTTTTGGAGGAGGAGATTTTAAAAACTGTCTTGAAAAGAGGCTGCCCTGGAAGGAGACTAGATAGTGAGTCAGGCAGCCGCTTACTTGGAGCCAAAGTTAGATAGAGCCCAAGTTTGGAGTCAGGAAGACTCATCTTTCTGAGTCCAACACTTACCCAATTGTTTGACACTAGGCAAGTCACTACACCCTATTTGCCTCAGTCTCCTTATCTGTAAAATGAGCTGAAGAAGGAAATAGCAAACCACTACAGTTTCTTTGCCAAGAAAACCCCACTAAGAATTGGATACAACTGAAAAAAAGAGATTCAATAACAAAGAAAATGAATCAGACAGAGGTAAAGAAATAAAGTAGAGCTTTAAGAGTTGTTGAGGCAACACATGGAGAATATAGAATATAGAATCTTGCATAGAGGGATTAATAAGGAGTTCAACTAGATTAGAATGGGAAGGGGGTGAAGAAGGGTACTAGGTCATAAACCTGGAATGATAGGATAGTTAGGAACCAGCCTGGTAAGGACTTTAAATTGAGGGGAAAAAGGAATAAAAGAAGAAAAGCTTGTGCTTTAACTTAGAGGCAATTTGGAGATATGAAAGCTGCTCAAAAAGAGCAGTGATGGGGTCAGGCTTATAGTTTAGGAGAATAAACATGACAAGATGATAGATGAATTGGAAAGAGGAGAAACTAGAGTGAGAAGACAAATGAGGAGATGCTGACAATAGAGGTAATAAGGTCTTGACCTAAAGTGGTGACCATAAGAGTTTGGAGAAGGGACTAGAACATAAGCATGTTATGAAGTTACAATTGGCCAAACTTGGAAACTGACTTGTTAGTCAGTTAAGGTGAGGGAAAGAGAAGAGATAAAGATGCCTGTGAACATGTGTACCTGGGTAGCTGAAAGGATAGTGGGTCCTTCAATGAAACTACAATATTTATAAGAAGGGAGGTTTCGGGGTAGAAGGATAATAAATTCTTCTTGATATGTATTCTATTGAAAATATATTTACAAGCTCTAATTGTAAAACAATTACTTATGGGAAATGTGGTATCCTAAGCAAAATTTTGATATGTGCTGGTTTTAGATCTCCAGGACTCTGCAGCCTTCCTCAATGAGTTCAGTGTTTTATTTACAATTTTGTTCTCCTCCCCAACTCCCGCATTCGAACTTGGGGATTTTAACATATATATTGACACTCCCTCAAATAAACTAAATACTCATTTTGCAGCCTACTCACTTCCCATGAGATACTTCTGCACCTTAATGACAATTTAAGTGATGCTTAATAAATATTTATTGACTGACTGACTGACTGCCGCCTGATGAAAATGTATCTAAGGAGAGACTAGAATCAGATTTATGGCTATATGAGATATAGACCTAAAAGTGAGAATTAAAATCAACTGAGATGATTTTATCAGAAAGGGAAAGTATAGAGGGATTCTGGGCCTAGAAGAAAGCCCTTGAGTACGTTATAGACATAAGGAAAGATGGGGATATGAATGGTGATTCAGCAAAAGAAAGAGAGAAGGAGGTAGCCTGAAAAGACAAAAAATGATTAGACCAAAATGGTGGCTTAAAACTCAGGGAGGAGTTCATCAATTAGATAATCAGTTCAGAGACTTTATTAACCTCCCAGGGGTGCCTGGGCCAAGCACTGTGGTTGACATTGGGGACTCAAATATAATGAATGAAACAATCCCAACTCAAAAGGAACTTACAAACTAATGAGTATTGAAGAAATGGAAGAAGCCATGATCATCAATGTCAAGAGATCAAGAATTGTGGAGATAGAAAAATGACTACTGGATTAACAATTGAGGCATCTCTGGCAATCTTTGGTTTATGAGAAACCAAAAGAATAGAACGGAATGAAGGATCAAACGAAGAGGGAAGAATTGAAATTGAGAGGCATATATATGAAGCATAGATTAAGTATTTAGTATAAACTGGTCCTTATGTGAAGGGCTAAGAATACAAATAGAAGCAAATACATTCTTGTTATCAGGAAACCAACATTCTAATAAAGGAAGACAACACATAAAATAATGCTCGGGAATGGTGGGAGCATATCGCAGGGAGGGCTGTGATTTCTGGTCCCCAGGGAAGCTCATCTCTCATCTCTGGGAAGGGGCAGGGCTAGAGTCCAGGTTTTACATGAGACAGAGTTCTAGGGCAATGGAGAAGAGATTATAGAGTTGGAGAGTAATGGATTATAAGACTGGAGGGCACCCAAATCAAACTTTTACTCTTTTCTAGTTTTGCCCACAGTTAGTCCCCATTGCCTCACACAATGTTCATCACCATGGAGTGACTTGAAGATCTTTAAGAATAGACATGCCAGTGGGAAGCTAGGTGGTGGAATGGATAGAGCACCAGCCCTGAAGTCAGGAGGAACTGAGTTCAAATGTGATCTCGGACACTTAACACTTCCCAGTTCTATGACCCTGGGCAAGTCACTTAACCCCAATTGCGTCGGCTATATATATATATATATATATATATATATATATATATATATAAAACAAGAAGAAGAAGGAGGAGGAGAGGAAGGAAGGAAGGAAGGAAGGAAGGAAGGAAGGAAGGAAGGAAGGAAGGAAGGAAGGAAGGAAGGAAAGGAAGGAAGAAGAACAAAAGGTGTTTTCATTGTATACAATACTGGGGCTGCCATTTGCCACTAATGAACTTTGATGCTTTTCTTTCTAGTTTTATCTAAGTTAATCTCTGGAGCATTAAAATGTTGGGGTGACTCCAAAGAGAATGGTAAGATCCATGAAGAGAACAAATGGCTGTAATACAGTTTCAATAAAGAATTTCTCATGAAATCTATCAAAAGACATGGTGAAGGAAATGAAGAATCAGACAAAAAGATGGATAGATCATCCATCTTCATGATTTCACAGATTTTGAAGTAGAAGTAACCTCAAAGGTAATATAATTCAATCTTCCCATTTTCAAGGTAAGGAAACTGAGATCAGAGAGACTAAACAATTTGACTGAGATCATAGAAGTAGTATATGTCTCTTAGCTCTAAGCTCAGCTCTTTTTCACCATTCCATGATACAATGGACAATAGGGGACAGACCAGCTGGTGCATTAGTATTTACAAAACATTAAAACACCAAAGTGGAGAGGTCTGAAATATCGAAGGGTATTTTATGGGGGGTTATGGAAGGATGTGGGCAAGTGCTGACTGCAATCTGTACCAGTGAAGAGACTTGAGAGAGGACCTTGAGAGAGAGAGACCAAAGTACTCTACTATCTGGAATAGTATAATATATTCTATCATAACTCATGTAAATGAATGGAGGTGGTTTTTACAAGTGGATCAGGGCTTGAAGCTCCTTCCTTTATGAATCCTTTGGATACCAGCAGCTCTGTTTTACAGTCTGTCAAGTTTCATAGAAGTTGAGCATTTTGTTGTGTGTAGCAAAACCTATCTGACTCTTCTGTGAAGGCTGGATGATTACACAGACGTACATTAACCCTCTGATTTATACAGCGCTTTCTGTTCCATGCCTAAAAGAGTTCCAAATACCCACTCTAATATGCAAAGCATTCACAGCTGCCCCTCTCCACTCACTTAATCCATTAGAGGAAAACACCCTAAGAAAGAGCATCTATCTTGCTGATCGACTGCAACATAAAAATTTCAGGAGATATACTCAGCAAATGCTGAAACATAGCTAGGTCGTTGACTCAACACTGTGTGGCTTGGAGGGAGCTTCTTTTTGTATAATTTAGAAGCCAGGCACAGGATGATGAGGATTCCACAATAATCAAGACATAATCAAAGTGAAGAAGGAGGAGATGAACTTTATGTTGTGCTAAAAAGAATGAACAAAGCCCTTTCTGGGATGCTCCTCCACCTGGAAGGCCAGAAGACCATTTAGCAGGTTACTCCTTCCAAGGCACTAAATGGTATTTGGCACTTCACCAAGGTAATTAAAAGAAACTTGTTCATCTACTCAGTTTATTTCCAGAGATTGTTTTATTCTGTCTGGTTTCCCACTGAATTAAACTCAGGTGAATTATCTTGCCTATGGGAAGCTTAGTATTATTTTTTTCTAGCTCACCATTATCACTCCCCACCCTTCCTGCCATAAGTGTTAGCATCTTTCAAGACTCAATTCAATTCATTGCCTACCAAAAAAACCATCCATGGACCATCCCCACTTGTTAATACTCCCATTTGCTTCACTGTGTCCATGTCATTTCCTTTTGGCAGAATATTAGCTCCCAAAATACAGAGATTGCTTCTATTTTTGTGTTTCTGTATTCATGATATCTAGCACTAGTGTGCACCATAGTGCAATCTTAAAAACATGCATAGAACTCGATTAAATTGAAGTTCTAATTCTTTTTTTGTGAAGGGGAGGAGCCTTTTAATTTAAAGCCAGTGTAGCTAAATAGACAGCTATCTTCTTCCTTGATAGGGAGACCTGGGTTCAAAACTGGCTTTGGATACAACTGTCTACAGAATCCTGACCAAATGTATTCATCACTCAGTGCCTCCATGCTCCCTAAAATATCAACTGAAGTGTTGCTAGAGGGAGTTTCCTCACCTGCAATTTCCCTATTCAATAAAAGTTCAAGTTCCTTTGCAATCTCTAAATTTAAGGCTTAAAAAAGGTTCGAGAATAAAGATTCTGACTGTTCAGCATCATACATTTCTTAGGATAGCTAGGTGGCACACCAAGTCTGGAATCAGGAGGATCTGAGTTCAAATCCCTCCTCACACATTTAGTAGCCGGGTGACTCTGTTTGCCTTAGTTTCTTCATCTATAAAATGAGCTGGAGAAAGAAATGGCTAATCACTCCAGTATTTTTGCCAAGAAAATCCCAAATGGAATCGTGGAGGGAATACCACTAAAACAACTCACCAATAACATGTATATTTTCTAATGCTGATGTAAACTATAGGGTTGTTTGATATGAGCTGTAGATCTTAATTCCCCTATCTGAAGTAGTCATGAAAGGAGATAGATACCTTTGAAAAACAAGTCTGGACAGAACTAAGATGGTGGAGTAAGCTAAGATGGTGGAGTAAAAAGATGGTGGGAGTTCTCCCCCACCCTCCCCAGTCCCTCCAAATGTTTTTAAATAATGATTTTGAACAAATTCTAGAACAGCAGAATCCACAAAAAGATAGAGTAAAACGATTTTCCAGTTTAAGACAACTTAGACAGTTGCCAAGAAAGGTCAGTTGCACCAGTTTGGAGAACAAACTGGTCCAGCACAGATCATTTCCATATAGATTAAACCACAGCAAATCAGGAGCCGGTATCCTAACCACTGAATCAGTGGCAGCAGCCATGGTTTCCAGATTTTTCATCCCATAAGTGCCAAAGACAAGTTAGAAAGTCAATAGAAAGTCTCACACATCTAGATGAGAGTGGAGCAGAATCCAGAACAGACCACACCAGCACAGCCCCTGACCCTCAACAACCAGGATTAGATCATGGAAGCCATCACACTGTTTCTGGAGCTCACAGCTCATAGAATAAAAACTGATCAGAAGGAGATTACAGGAGACTCTTAACTAGCACTGGCATAGGACTTAGATGCTTTGTCCATACTCAGATCTCAGTCAAGTCCTGGGTGGCAATCCCAGGGTGAAGAGAAGCACTAGTTTATCAGAGCTTACAGCCACAATGGAATAGGGGACCTTTCTCAAAATTCTAGGGCAGAAAAGGGCATTTGTGGTCAAGCACAGACCAGAGCACAGGCCAGGAGAAGAGTAATCACCTCTTAAATTATACCACATTGGAAGGACTGAAAACTTACAGATCCCTAGAAGAATCTCTAAAAACAGCTGCACAAGAGCCAGAATTTATACCCAAGCTCCTCAGATTCAAAGCTGAAATGTATCTAAGAATTTTTTAATGAAATTTAATTCAAGCCACATTTCTTTTTCAACTATATTATATTTACTCGTTGTACAAGTTTTAGTGGGATGACAGTTTGCTATGACTTTAAAACTCTTCTATTTCATTCTTCTGAAAAGTCTCTTGGTTTGTGCCAGGTTATACTTCCATTTGATTATTATTGCCTATAACACAATACATGATAAATATAATACAGTTTAAATAGAAAATATTGGCCTAAGCTAATGTGGAAGGAAGTGTCCCAGACAGATGGAAATCTTACTTTCTGAGTGCAACAAGAAAAATCCACTCTTGGAATTGACTTGTGAATTCCTTTCAGATTATGAAACCAAGACTATTTCTATCAATTGCATCTGCATCATAGTGTTGTGTGT
The DNA here is from genome assembly GCF_902635505.1 of Sarcophilus harrisii. Classification (NCBI taxonomy): domain Eukaryota; kingdom Metazoa; phylum Chordata; class Mammalia; order Dasyuromorphia; family Dasyuridae; genus Sarcophilus; species Sarcophilus harrisii. Next base: position 11,651,751 of record NC_045428.1, on the reverse strand, counting down.
TCATTCTTTTTTTTGTAAAGGAAGCCTCGCATTAAAGTTAATTTTCATTGTAAATTTTAAAAGAAAAAAATCAGCTACACAAAGTCCTTAATTTTCATTGTAAAGTCCTCAAACTGCACAAAGTCCTTAAAGCTTAGGACAGTGCTCCCTCCACTCTGGAACAGAGCCCTACTTTAACAAAGAGTTAAAAAGTCAAATAACAGCCTGCAAAAATGAACAGACAACAGAAAAAAATTCTGATCTTAGAAAGTTACTATGGTGACAAAGAAGATCAAATTATACTCTCAGAAGGAGATAGCAAAATCAAAGCTTTGCTATTCAAACTCTCCAAGAAAAAATATGAATTTGTGTCAGGCCATGGAAGAAATCAAAAAGGATTTTGAAAATCAAGTAATCAAAATAGAAGAAAAATTAGAAAAATAAATGAAAGTGCTAAAAGAAAATCATGAAAAATGAACCAACAGTTTGGTAAAGGAGACATGAAGAGAGATACTGAAGAAAAAAATCTTGAAAAACAGACTAAGCTGATTGATAAAGGAAGTATAAAAGTCAAGAAACAGAAAAATGTTTTAAAAAGAATGCTGTTAAAAAGCAAAATTGGCCAAATGCAAAGAAAAGCACAAAAATTCAGTGAAGAAAAAAATAAACTCCTTAAAAAATAGAATTGGACAAATGGAAAAGAATGTACAAAAGCTCCCTTAAAGAACAGAATCCCTTAAAAATTAGAATTTAGCAAATAGAAGCTAATGATTTTATGGAAAATCAATAAACTATAAAACAAAACCCCCAAAATGGAAAAAAATAGAAGACAGTGTGAAATATCCCATTGGAAAAACAATAGAAATTCTGGAAAATCCTGGAAAAATAGATCCAGAAGAGATCCAGAAGAGAAAATGGTTAGATTGCTTGAAAGCTGTGATCAAAACAAAAGCTTTGACATCACCTTTCAAGAAATTCTCAAGCAAAACTGCCCCCATTTTCTAGAACCAGAGGGTAAATAGAAATTGAAAGAATCCACTGATCATCTCCTTAAAGAGATCCCAAAATGAAAACTCCTAGCCAAATTCCAGATCTCCCAAGTTAAGGAGAAAATGTTAAAAACATGCAGAAAAAAATAATTCAATTATCAAGGAGATACAGAATAACAGGAGATTTAGCAGTTTCTACAATACAGAATATGATATTCCAAAGGGCAAAGGAAGTGAGATCACAGTCAAGAATCACCTAGCCAGAAAAACTAAGTATATTCCTTCAGGGGAAAAATGGATATTCAATAAAACAGAGAACTTCCAAGCATTCTTGATGAAAAAATTGAGAGCTGAATAGAAAATTTGACTTTCAAATACAAGACTCAAGAGAAGCATAAAAAGTGAATAGGAAAGGGGAATCATAAGGGACTTAATAATGCTAATTCTTTACGTTCTTACATGGGAAGATGATATTTGTAATTCATAAGAACTTTCTCATAATTGGAGTATATATAGAAAGAAGGTACAAGTGTGAGTTGAATGTGAAGAAATAATATCTTTTAAAAAAATTAATGGGTAAAGTAAGAGGAGTTTACTGAGAGAAAAGGAAAGGGAGGGATAGAATTTTCAAATAAAAGAGTCAAGAAAAAGCTTTTATAGTAGAGGAGAAGAGAGGACATGTAAAGGAAAGTGAATGAACCCTAATCTCATCAGAATTGGCTCAAAGGGGGAACAACATTGAGTTATTGGGTATAAAAATCTATCTTATCCTACAGAAAATTAGGAGGGGAAGAGGAAAAGAGAAAGGCAAGGGAGTATCTCTATTGGGCCTGTATCTCAGTGAGATCATAAGAAAGGGGAAATGACCCGCATGTACAAAAAATGTTTGAATCAGCCCTTTTTGTAGTGTCAAGGAACTAGAAACTGAGTGGAAACCCATCAGTTGGGGAATGGCTGAATAAACTAAGGCATATGAATGGTATGGAATATTATCATTCTATAAGAAATGATCAAAAGGATGATTTCAGAGAGGCCTGGAGAGAGTTACATGAACTGATGCTAAGTGAAGTGAGTAGAATCAAGAGAACATTCTATCTAGCAACAAGATTATATGATGATCAATTCTAATGGACTTGGCTCTTTTCAACAACCAGAGGGTTCAGGCCATTTCCAAAGTTCTTTTGATGGAGAGAGTCATCTGCACTCAGAGATGCACTATGATGACTGACAACGTAATATTTTTTGTTGTGATTTGCTTGCATTTTGTTGTCTTTCTCATTTTTTCCTTTTTGATCTGATTTTTCTTGTCCAGCATGATAATTGTGGAAATGTGTGTAGAAGAATTGTACATGTTTAACATATATTGGATTACTTGTCATGTAGGAAAGAAGGGAGGGAGAACAAAAGTGGAACGGAAGATTTTACAAGAGTGAACATTGAGAGCTATATATGCATGTTTTGAAAATAAAAGGTTTTAAAAAGAAAAAAAAAAGAGATATCCATTCTTTGAGAGAGAGAGAGAGAGAGAGAGAGAGAGAGAGAGAGAGAGAGAAGGAAGGGTAAGGTGTGATATAAGGAAAGGTGTATTGGGACAATGGATAGCCAGAAGCAAATCACTTTCAAGAAGACATAGGGTAAAAGGAGAGAGAATAAAATAATTTGGGGGAGAATATGATGGAAAATTTGAAGCAAGTTTCTCTGATAAAGGCCTCATTTCTCAAATATATAGAGAAGTTTGTTAATTTATAAAATAAGAGCCATTTTCCAATTGATAAATGATGTAATGATATGAACAATGTTCAGGCAAAGTAATCAAAGCTATTTATAGCTATAGAAAAAAATGCTCTAACACTATTAATTGGACAAATATGAATTAAAATAATTCTGACGTACAACCTCATAACTATTAGATTGGCTAATAGGACAAAAAAGGAAAATGGAGAAATGGAAGTGAGGGGGGAAGGAGTCATTACTGCATTATTGATGGACTTGTGAACTGATTTAACCATTCTGTAGCACATTTTGAAACTTATGTCCAAAGGGCTGTAAAATCAACCATTCCCTTTGACCTAACAATGGCACTACTAAGTCTGTGTCCAAAAGGAGATAAATAGGGAAAGGACCTATTGCACAAAAATGTTCATAGCAGCTTTTTGGGGGGGACAAAAAATGGAAATTGAGGGGATGCCCATCAATTTGGGATGACTGAATAAATTGTGGTATGTGAGTATGATGGACTACTATTGTTCCATAAGAAATGATGAGTAGGATGCTCTCAGGAGAAACCTAGAATGTCCTCCATGAGCTCATGCAAAGTGAAATGTACTGCGTATAAAGAAGTAGCAATGTTGTGAGATGATAAGCTGAGAATGGTTTTGCTATTATCAGCAGTAATACTATGATCCAACACTACTCCAAAGGACTTAAGATGAAAAATGCTATCCATACCCAGTGGAAGAAATGATTGCATCTAAAGACTGATTGAAGCATACTTTTTTTAAACTTTATTTTTCTTGAGGGTTTTTTGTGGGGAGGGAGGAGACATAATTGTTTTCTTTCACAACATGACTTTTATGGAAATGTTTTGCATAACTTCAGATGTGCCTTCTCAATGGGAGTGAGATGAAGGAGGAAGGGAGAGAATCTGGAACTCAAAACTTGAAAAACAAATGTGAAAAATTGTTTTACATGTAACTGGAGAAAAATAAAATATTAAATTAGATACAAAAATATTTTTACATGTAGCTGGGGAAAAACAAAATACTAAAAGATTTAATTAAAAAAACTCATTGAATCAAATTCCAGAATGTGCAGCCAGAAAAACTGCTGTCCATGTAAATTTTATTAATATGGCTCTCTCTGGCTTGTAGATGTGGATAAAAGATGAAAAAACACCTCTCTTGTGAAGTGTTCAAGGGGATTTTCAAACTCATTATTCTTTTCAATATCAGATAAATATGAATAGAAGAAATAAGCAAAATAACCGATGTTTTTTATTCTTTGGGTCATCATTTTGAATCAACACGGCACTATCTGATATCAGGCAATTTTATGGTATTGCTTATGAACTGAGGAAATCTACTCAAATCTAAATCTCATTAGAAGGCACCTTGAGGGTCATATATTTCAAGCTTTTAATTTACAGATGAGGAAACTGAGGCCCAGGGAACTGAATTTAGTTGCTGATGCTCACACAAATAGTATTGACAGTTCTCAGATGTGAACCTATGATGCTTTTTTCCAACCCTTTCCACTTTCCACTGAACTACAATATTTCCCTTGAGTGATATAACCATGATTCCATAGTTATTAATAAGAAGTCCATGTGGTATCTAAAGAACAACAAAACAACACTTCTATGGATTTTAACCTAGTTTAAAGATGAATCACGTAAGACTGAGGAGTGTCCAGTGAAACAAGAACTGAACCAGTAGGAGATTTATAGAGTCAACCACACTGAAGACCCTTTCATGTGCTACATGATCAAGGGAAAGCTATTCTAAAAGACTTCCTGAGTCTCAGTTGCCTGATATGTAAAAACAGGACTAATAGGATTTGCATCTCAGAACTGTTATGAGTCCACAATGAGAAAATATCATTAAAAGTTTTTCAAATTTTAAAAGACAACATAAGTGCCAGCTTTTCATTTTCCATTTTTTTTTAATTCAAATTCATGGTGTAATGTAATAGAAAGAGCCTTCTAGGCATTGGAAGTCATATTGTCCAGCCCTTTGATTTGATGGATGAGGAAAATGCGAGCAAATAAAAAGGTTTGGTAATTGGTCCAAGATCGTGTAGGTAATGATTAGCAGAAATGGGATTTGTACACTTCCTCCTAACTCCCAATCTCAGCATTTTTTCCATTATGTTACACTAAGGATAGAAATATATTTTAAGCATAGTGTATAGTGTGACTGCCATAATAAATAGATATATCTGCAATAAATCAGAATGATTTTAAAATCCTAATAAGAGACAGAAAAATAGTGTCAATCCCCAAGGTCATTACTAACTAGCTATGTGACTTGAGATAAATGATGCAGTCTCCTTAGTCTTAAGCTTCCTTATCAATAAAATGAAAGGGTTCAGTGAGATGATATGGAGGGATCATTCATCTCTATGACTGTAAATCTGAAGTGGAGATTTTACAGATATCTTAGTCTCTCTTGCTTCTGGGATCCTACACTATTCAAATTTCTCTCCTTTTAGGGGTTAATTTTCCTAAAAGAGCTCTTGTAGTGGAAGATTCCTATTTCAGGTGATGTTTGGACTGGTTGACCATTGTATTTTCTTTCAACTTTGGGATCCAATGAATTTCATTTACGACTTTTCATTTCCAAATCATATATTGTTGTTGACCCACAAATATGCCTTTCAAAATCCATAATGAGTGTATCTTCTGTTCTTGAGGCATTATGAAAAGCACTCATTACTTTCATGATTTTTTACTTTAAAAAAATCTATCCTTATCATTTTATTACCAAGGAGACTACTTGAGTAGAAATACCTTTTTAATCTGTAGATCAGAAGTTCATCTTTAATGTATAGTCTTAAATAGTTCCCTTGATAATTGTAAGTATAAGGGACTTGTCTACTTGGATGTCAAGGACAGGAGTTGAATCCAGATCTTCTTGCCTTTCTGGCCACTCTTCCATCATAAGATCATAGATTTGCTATTGAAAGGAACCTTAAAGTCTATGAAGTCCAAGTCTTCTTCTTTTTTTTTTAACATGTTCCAGAGAGCTAAAACAACTTGTTCAAAACTACCTGGGTTGAAAGAGCAAAGACAGGATCCAAATCAGATCCTCTAGGTCCCCAGTGTCTAGTGACCAACACTACCTCCCAGTATGCCAATGGAGATGAGCAAGTCACTGCTATTCTCTGGCAATTTTCTACAACTAGAAAATCAGAAAAAAAAATTCTGAGATCCTTTTTGAAAAAAATTGAAATCTACCTTTTACACTCAAATATCTGGACTCCAACATCAGCCTTCTTATGTTTTAGTCATTAGCTATACACTGTTCTAAGTTATTACTCTTTCTCATGGCATGAAGATTATTTTGAATTTTAAAAGATGATAAAAGGGGAAGTTTTAGGAAGTATGAGCAGGGTTGAAAGGGTTCAAAAACAAGTTCAGGGACAAATTAAAGTTTTGCCATCTATGTGTTATCCCAGAGAAGTTCAAAGAAACTCATCACTTGCTTGGTTCTCAAGGTGCCAAATCTTCTATTAGAACACCTCTTAAAGATCATCTACTAAATCACAACAGAATCACTGTCTGGGATGCTTTGAATGGTTAGCCAATATAATCATGACTCCTTGAGCATTGATCTCTGATCAAAATTGAGTGAGCTTCATGACTTTACCAAGTTAAATCTGTAAGATCAGAGAGTTCTTAAATGCAGCCTGATTTTATTTCATGGTGATACATGAGCCTTAATTGTTTTTCACATGATTCATTCATTCATTCAATAATCCCTTGAATAATTCTTGCAAGTATAAATAGTAATTTTCAAAGGATTGCTAAAGGAATGGGTTAATAGGCTCCTTGGAACTTGGTTAAATGGATAACTTTCTGAGAAAAATGGCTCCTGAGCTAAGTAAAAGTAGCTAATTATTGAAGCCCCAAGGAGATTTATTCCTATTTTTCTGTTCACATTCTTCATCCTTCAGGACATTGGGGAACTGGATTATTTGTCTCTATAAGCAGCAGAGCCAATAGCAAATGTGATGGACAATTAAGTCTAGACAATGCCTTGGGCTCAGCATATCAGTCAGTGTAACTTGTAATGAGCCAATCTCTGGTAGGGCAACTAATTCCCACTCGAGACTCTGTCTTTTCAATTGTCCTGGGACAGTATTTAATACAGAAACAAAAGTCCATCTTCGAATAGCTTTGGACTGCCTTCATTCACCCATCACTGAGGAAAACATCTCCAAAATCCTAGACTGACACTAAGACTAGGAATAGGGAACTGAGCTTGTAATTCGATTGACATAGAAAACTCCTTGATTTATAATGCCCTTTCTTACCAATGCAGGCAAATACCTTCTCTCCAATTTATACAACAGCCAAAGGGAATTCCCTGCTGGATCCATCCAAATTTGATGTAAAAAAACTCAAAAAGATTTCTATCCAATTATAAAACAGATTTACTTATGTGGAGAGACAGAGAGAAAAAGATATATGGCTGCATTGGCAGAGGGAATTCCCTCTATCCTCAGACAATCCAAGAGCTAAGATTGAAGTTGATAAGATACAATAAATGTTACAAATCCATCTTATGGACCTGCTTACCATGATATTCTAAACAGGAATGACAATATTCTTCACATTGCTACCCCTCTTAAGGTTCAACGGTAATATCTATGAGTCAAAGACTGTTTTTTGGGGAAAAGTTCCAAATTTTTTTTCCAAATTGCTTAGTATGTTAAGATTTCCTTAAGTCTTTGCTAATATGGGCAAAGGTGCATATTTTCCATTAAGATAAATAAATCAAATTAATACCCAACCTAAAAAAGTATTTTGCTCCAAATTTTATTTATAAGTTGGTTGTATTGTACTAAGGTGGGGAAAAATGACAATATGAAATTCTGATAACTTAGATCCAATTTTTCTTTTAAAAATAATTTAATAAATTATATTTGCCTACCACTATCCCCCAATTTGAACAATTAAAAAATAAAATCTTTATAACAAATGTGTCCAGTAAAACAAATTTCCATGTTGGCTATGATCTCAAAATGTATATTTCCTTGACACAGATTTTAAGTTCATCACATTTTTGACAAGAGGTGGGTGATGTGTTTCATCTTGTCAGCCTCCGAGTTCATTATAAAGTAGGGACAATTCATTCCAATGAGAAAGAAGTTGTGAGTGTGTGTGTGTTAGGGGGAGAGTCAAAGAAGTTGTGAGTGTGTGTGTGTTAGGAGGAGAGTCAATGGCAGTTAGTTAATCAATTAACATGTATCAAGTGTCTACTACATGTCAGTTACTGTTAAGTACTAAGACTACAAAGAAAGGCAAAAGACGGTCCTTGTTCTTGAGGAGCTCACAATCTAATGCAGGAGGCAGTGGGCAAACAACCAGCAGAAGGAAGACATGAGCATTAAGGGGGATTGAGAAGATTTGTTATAGGAGGAAGGATTTTAGCTGAGATTTGAGAGAAAACAGGGATACCAGGAGGGCATGATGAGGAAGGATGCTCTAGGTATGGGGATCAACCAGTGAAAAGTCCAGAGTATGGAGATGTGGTGCCTCAAACAACAAAGGCAGGGTTACTGGATTGCAGAAAATATATGGGGGGGGGAGGTAGAGGAGGTAAGCAATAAGCAGATTGGGAAGGAACAGGTGAGGGCAGATTATGAAAAGAGCTTTTCTTGAATGCAAAAAGCTTTTAGATTTGATCCTAGAGGTAAAAGGGAGCCACTAGAGTTTATTTAGTGTATACGTTTTGGGGAAAAGGAGGACAGTAGGGAAATGATTAGACTTTCACTTTAGAAGAAACACTGACAGTCAAGTGAAGGATGCACTGAAATGGGGAAAGATTGGGGTCAGGGTGGGGAATACTGGAGAACAGGCTGTTGTTCTAGATGTTAGTCAAAGAGAATCTGCATCAGGGTAGTGTTAGTGTCAAAGGAGATAAGGGGGTGTATATGAGAAATATTACAATGGAACTTAGCTTCAGATGACATAAAACAGATGGAGTCAGAGAGAGAGGAGAATAAAAATAATTTCAAGAGATCTGGTAGAATCTGAGAGAATAACATCAGAAAACCCAAAGCCCAGGGACAAACTAAATCTTTTGACAAATGTTAATGATCATAAAAGAGGGTTTTAAAAAAATATATATACTGTGTATGCAATAGGGGAGGGAGCAAAAGTATATTTAAAGAAAATCTAGAACTAATACATGGAACAAGGAAATAAATAATGACCCCATCCTCCATCTGGCTTCTGTTTTCTCTTTCACAGAGAAGGATATTTGTAATAAGATGATGGAACGAACTGGCAAGAAATTGAAATCTAAAATAAGTGAAGAGATAATAAGAGAGCATCTAGTTCTCCTCAATGAGTCAGTTAACTAACCTGTATCAACAATATCCCACTGAACTACTATTGGTGATATCTAAAGATTGAGAGTAATCATGGTGAGTAGGAGAAATAGTAGAGGCAAAAAACTCAATTTTTAGATCAGAGAAAATATTTGAAATTATACACTATTGTTATATATTATACATACAAATACACATGTATAACACGCATATACATGTATGTAATTATGCATGGGAAGAAAGATAGAATGTGAGTCCAAGGATCTGGGTCGAAATTTCTTCTTTGTCACTCACAGAATGCAATCTTAGACCAAACTCGGACACCTTCTTCTTCATCTGTAAAATAAAGAGATTGGACTACATGATCTTTGTGTCCAGCTATCTCTAACTCTGTTGATCCTATGAATTTAAAGTCTTTCCCCACCCTAGTTGTCCTCCTTGTTCACTTTCCACCTTATCAGTATCCTTTGTAAAATGTGGCACTCAGAGCAGACTGCCACATGAGTAGGTAATCAATAAATATGTGTTGAATATAATCTTTCAGCAGCAATAAACTCAATTTCACCAGGTTTCTCTTATCTTTAAAATTCTTCCCAGATGAAAAGACTGTCTGTGGAGGAGAAACAGGGAAGCTGCTACAGACTCTTTTTTTCCCATCTGAGATGTACTGAAGCAAGAAATAGAGGCTAGAACTTAGCCTGATGCCTGAAAGGAATTACTAATTAAGAAAACCTGACCAAATCGACAATTGGGATTTTTCGATGCTTCTCCTTCTTTTTGAAAACAAAAATGAGAAATTAAGTCAGACCATTGATGGGACTCCAAATGTAATTGCAAGATATATTTATCCCTTGGCAAAGGGGAAAGAATATTCTTTTACATTAAGAAAGATTGAAACCAAAAGAAAAGCCTAATTCATTCAATTGATAAATGAAGACTCTACTGTTAACTTTATGAAAAATTCTTCACAGAGTTCCTTAAGTCATAATATCCCCTAGTGAGCTGAAAATACTAAAAATACATCAAATGTTTCAAGCACATGTATATTGCTGAAAACCATGCTTGTAAATATTTTAGGGAAACTCAGAAAGGCTTAGGATTACTAGCTCTAATGTGAGATCAGCATAAAAAGCAATTTTTTTTCCATTTGGAGGAAATTTCAAAGTCTTTTAAATATTTATTAAGCATCAACTCGAGTCGATCTTGTGTAGAATTGCCAAAATATCATTCTTCTGTTTGGAATCTTCAATAGCTCCCAATTGCCTTTAGGATGAAATGTGAACTCTTTCACACATCTGTGAAATGTTTGTACCATATAGATTGAGCCTATCTTTCCAAACATCTTTCACACAATTTCCTTTTACACTTTCACACTTTAGCTCCAAGGGCTTCCTGGTTATTCCTGGGCTCAACATTTCATCAGCCATTTCTGGGCTTTGCCTCTGTCTGACTTCCATGTCCTGAATACATCCTCTCCTTACATCAGTGTCTTAGCATCCTTCCTTCTCTTCAAGGTTCAGGCCAGGCAAAACTTTTCATGTGAAGTATCTCCAGAAGCTCCAGGCTGTTGTTTTTTTCCTCTGAAAATCTTCTTATAACTTTCTTAGCTCCTTGCTCTTGGAGGAAAATTTGCATGTCAAATTTGAAAGTTTCATCTGATTAAGAACATTTCCCTCATCACTTTTTAAAAATCTAGTTAATAAAAACATCGAGAAATCAAACCTTCATTTGTAGTGTTTTCTGGTTTCTGAGATATAAATAATCACAATGAAAATTTAATAGCCTACATGGAGTTGTCTACAGCACATCCTTGGAAATCGTACATAAAAATACAAAAATATTCTTTCAATAGAATGCAGAAGTCTTGAGAACAGCATTTTTATGTTTTTTTTTTGTTTTTGTTTTTGTCCCCTCTATCTTCATCCTTCCTCCATTTCCTTTATATGCCCTCTACTTCTGTAATATAATTTCACAAAAATCATTGCTGAATCTGTAGGCAAGTATTGGAATGTTTTGTCCCTGAGGTTTCAGGTCCATGTCTCCACTCTCACTTCTATCTGAATTCTACTATTATATCTGTCTCTTCTTTTTTAATATATGAAACAAAACAAGAATTACTAAAACATGATATCATTTTAAAAGATGATTTCACATGAAACTACAAATCTATGCATAACTTGCTATTTCTTTCAAATATACAATAAAATTAATGTGAATTTCTTTTTATTACACACACACACAGAGTTACATAGGTAACCATAGAGATGGTTACCATTAGACTCAAATAGTTGTGTGTATGTATGTATATATCTAGATATTCTATACATATTTCCATTTATGATTTCTTTCTCAAGATAAAGATAACATTTTATATGTCCTTCATAGTTAATTTGTATATTTAGAATATTCAAAGTAACTTATTCACTCAAAGTCATTTTTAAAACAATATTCCTATTATTGCCTATACTACTTCATCTCAAAAACATTAAGGAAGATATTACTTAATGATTGCTGTTGTTATTGTTGTTCTTTGTTGCTGCAATTAAATGTACATTTCTTTTAATCTGGAGTGTTTGAAAAGCAAATAATTTCTTTAAACTAGTTACCTTTCCAAAAATGTTTCAAATGTCTCTTTTTTATTGAATGTCCACCTTTTTTTTTTCCAGTTGTGGTGAGTTTCAGATTTTAGGATAGGTCATCTTGAGCTGCACTTAGAGGTCCTTGTTCATTAGGAATATATTATTCCAACTCTCCTGATGTTCCTGGTAAGGTACAAAATAATCTTGTGTTACTTGATTTTTTTTCCTTTGTATTTAAAGGTCTATCTCCTAGTCACTTGCAGAATTTTTTTGTTTGTCAGTAAAAATGCTAAGTTAACCACTAGATATCTTAGATTATGCAGTATAGGATTTTTTAAAATCTAGAAACAATCTATGGATTCTTTTAATTGACACTCTGTTTTCTTAGTGCTCAGAAATTCTAAATAATTTTCTTGTATCATTTTTAATATTATTGTGTTCAAGATTTTGTATTTGCTAGCATTCTTCTGGGAGATTGATCATCCTAAAATTATCTCTACAATCCTGTCTTTAAGACCAATATATTTTGCTTAAATGATAATAATCCTTTTTTAATGTGATTTTTTTTTTGCTTCTCTTATTCCAGATTATGCTTAACTTCCCTATTTTTGCATTCTCAATCAGTCATCCTGTCTTTTATTTCTTTAGTGAGAGTGACTACGATGGATTCAAGTTGTTTTTTTTTTTTTTCTATTCTACCAAAAATGGCTGTGCAGGCCATAAATTTTGCTTTCATTATTTTTATTTCTCTTTTATAGCATTCAGGAACATAATGTTGTGACTTCATACTCTCTTTAAAATACACAATATCCTCTGCTTTTTCAGGTATTGATTCATTCTCTTTTGTCTTGCAATATTTATTTATATAAGTTTGAACTCTTTTCCCATATTGGACACCAAAATCTCGTTTGCCATTACTATCTTCTCCACTGCTTAATGTCCTTATGCTCAAGTTATTTGAGTTTTCTTCCTCTGGAGCTATTTAGAAATTTCAGTCTTTCCCCCATTATTTTCCCCTGTTGCTCACTTTCTGACTCCTTCTTCTTTGATAGATGTTTTTTTCTGGGTGCTGGATCTAAAAGAGTTGTGGTGCCTTCCCGCAGTGAGGCAATTCATGAAGAACAGCTTCAGTTTCTGTTCTAAATGATGCCCGAGAAAAGGGCTGAAATGATAATACGAAAGAGAAATATGAAGTCGATTTATTTTTTTTTATTTAATAGCCTTTTATTTACAGGATATATACATGGGTAACTTTACAGCATTAACAATTGCCAAACCTCTTGTTCCAATTTTTCACCTCTTACCCACCCCCACCCCCTCCCCTAGATGGCAGGATGACCAGTAGATGTTAAATATATTAAAATATAACTTAGATACACAATAAGTATACATGACCAAAACATTATTTTGCTGTACAAAAAGAATCAGGCTCTGAATTATTGTACAATTAGCTTGTGAAGGAAATCAAAAATGCATGTGTGCATAAATATAGGGATTGGGAATTTAATGTAATGGTTTTTAGTCATCTCCCAGAGTTCTTTTTCTGGGCATAGCTGGTTCAGTTCATTACTGCTCCATTAGAAATGATTTGGTTGATCTCGTTGCTGAGGATGGCCTGGTCCATCAGAACTGGTCATCATCTAGTATTGTTGTTGAAGTATATAATGATCTCCTAGTCCTACTCATTTCACTCAGCATCAAGTTCGTGTAAGTCTCTCCAGGCCTTTCTGAAATCATCCTGTTGGTCATTTCTTACAGAACAGTAATATTCCATAATTTTCATATACCACAATTTATTCAGCCATTCTCCAACTGATGGACATCCATTCAGTTTCCAGTTTCTAGCCACTACAAAAAGGGCTGCCACAAACATTCGTGCACATACAGGTCCCTTTCCCTTCTTTATAATCTCTTTGGGATATAATCCCAGTAGTAACACTGCTGGATCAAAGGGTATGCACAGTTTGATAACTTTTTGAGCATAGTTCCAAACTACTCTCCAAAATGGTTGGATTCGTTCACAACTCCACCAAGAATGCATCAATGTCCCAGTTTTCCCGCATCCCTTCCAACAATCATCATTATTTTTTCCTGTCATTTTAGCCAATCTGACAGGTGTGTAGTGGTATCTTAGAGTTGTCTTAATTTGCATTTCTCTGATTAATAATGACTTGGAGCATCTTTTCATATGACTAGAAATAGTTTCAATTTCTTCATCTGAGAATTGTCTGTTCATATCCTTTGACCATTTTTCAATTGGAGAATGGCTTGATTTTTTATAAATTAGAGTTAATTCTCTATATATTTTGGAAATGAGGCCTTTATCAGAACCTTTGACTGTAAAAATATTTTCCCAGTTTATTGCTTCCCTTATGAAGTCGATTTAGAAGAACATAGTGACTCATATTACGGGACAAGCCTGGCATAGATGCCATCACAGGTTTGCCATTTCTTGGTTGAAATAGCTCATGGATTTATCAAACATGGCTCAGCAGACTCACATGATTAAGCAAACTGCTTTTGAGGGGACATGAATTGAAAGTCTCAGATCTAGAAGAACAGGGGTAGGGCAGGATCTAAGGAGGAAGAGGAGGAACCAGGAAGGAGTTTGGTTATCTAAAGTTATACTAATTAAGAGAAACTCCAGCTTCATCTCATTCTAAGCTAAGGGAACAATCTGGAAGAAATGACTTGATTATGATAATAGGAATAGGATGGAGGGTTTGCTTTTTTAATCAATTCCTGAGAATAAGTTGGTTTAGAGTTCACATCAAGGGAACAAAACCAAATCCTAACTGGATGCTGGGCCCTTTTTATTTAGGTTTAGTGGAGTGTCATACACCTTTCTGGCTCTATTCCCTCTGATCCAATTCTTTTCCTAGTGGCAAAGAACTCTGTGCACTATTATACATTGTTATTGCAATGTGGGCATATTTATGCTATTTGGACCTGGGCAAGGAGAGAGAAGGAACAGAAAGGGGAGAAGTGGTGGAGTATAGAGTTGGGTTGTATTTCAGTCCTATGAGACAGAGTGTGCTGCCCACCAAAAATACGGTGGGCATGGAGAACAGGGTATTGGATCTTTGCATCTTAGAGGTTAGGAATTATTGGTCTTCTTTTCTATTAAGTTTTATTTTGAGTGTATTCTTGTTTCTTATGGGGACAGATGAAATTGTTTCATCTCTGGCACATAATTCTGATTTTTTTCCCCTGAGACAATTGAAGTTAAGTGACTTGCCCAAGGTCACATACCTAGGAAGTGTTAAGTGTCTGAGGACAAATTTGAACTCCAGTCCTCCGGACTCCACGGCTGGTCCTCTATACACTGCACCACCTAGTTGTTCCCAAAATTCCGATTTTGAAGTAGTCTGAGTGATCATGAGAATCAAAGAAAATGTCTAGTCCCCCATCTTGTTGGCTATGTCCTCTAGAACCCCTAATAGCTCTATTTCAATAGAAATGACTTCCTTTGTAATCTTATGGATTTTATTCTGCTTGTTCAAAAACAATTTTGAATTTTAAACAAATTTCAAGAAACATTATTTGAAACGCTGGGCTTCTGCAAAAGGTCCATGGTACAAATAGGGTTATTAGCCCCTGCTCTAGTCCAACCCATATTGAAGGAAGCTCTTCCTCTATAAGATTCTCAATAAAAGGTTTCTTGGAAACCACTAGGAAGAAAAAAACTCACTACCAAAGACCCGGTTAAGCTTGCTGTAAGGAAATACTACCTAACAAATTTGTTTAAAAGCAGAATGGGCCAAGTTGAAAGGCATTGAGGCCCCACTGAGCCCATATGGCCACTTTTCAAATATGGTGACTGAAAAGAGACAGAGTTTTTGGGTGATTAATAATAAATTTAATTGATTAATTAAATTAATTACTATTAATTAAATCAAATAAATTAAAATAAATTTAATTAGGCTAGATGATAATACATTGATGGTCAATGGTTTCTCTTGCTAACCAAAGATAAAACCTTGAGAATTCCTGAATGTTTAAATACCTTTACAAAATAGTACCCCGACAGGTAAAAACCAACCTTGTTTAATGAAGAGGGTTGAACTTTCAAATAAGGAAGTGGGCTAAAAGTATTCTACTCCTCCTGCTAAGAATATTGTTTGATCATGAGACTCAACCGCCTTCAACAATCTAGACAAAGGAATCTATCTCTATCCAGATTGCTCTGGCTGAGTTTTCCTGGACTCTAATAGAGAGTACAATGACACGGGCCTGACACTTTAGTACTGGAATATACCTAGATTCTTCGATTTATATTATTATAAACAGAAATAAGTTCCTCTAGTTGTGTGGAGTCTGTCCAAGGTTATGGAACTTTTACCCCAAGGATTAGATCAATTTCATTTCGCAGCTTTATCCTTAAGAGACTGGCTGAATGACCACCAGGGCTTTTCCTTGAATGATGAAATAGAAAAAGAAAAACCTTAATCCTAATTTAGTAACTGATTATTAATAGGACAATAATCATTTCTTTCACAGGTAGGCTGTGGGGGGATGTTTTCATTCAGACATGAGTTGTGCTATATGGACTCTGAGAACCATAATAATTCTGAAATTGATTCAGGAAGCATCAATGTTCTGATTTGTGAGTTCTAATCATTAATGGGTAGCCAGGGATTTGGTTCCCCCCCGGAGTTTTTATACATGATTTTCCTTTAGCCCAACTGCTATTGTAGAAATGGAAGTGGGATAGAAGAAGGTGAAAGCAATTTTTCTTTCTTATAAGCAATTAAACTTTTAGGTGAATGAGAAACTTTGGGACAAACTTTTTGAGAAGGAAAATGGACAGTTGCCTAAGGCAGAGAAACTATTGAATAAAACCAAAATGAACATAAATAATTGGTCGTTTTGCTTAAAGCACAATCAGCCAGTGTCAGGTTCTTCTCCAATAGTACATTTAGAGACAGACCAAAATTGCCTAATGTCCATGCTACATTTAAAAAGAAAAAGATCAATTGGAAGAGGATATCAGATCTAGACAGTCAAGTGAAAGATTAGTTAGGACCAATTTTGTGCATCTGGCCTCAAGTCACTTTCAAGCTAAGTCACTGTGCTGGCGAAAAGAGCAAAGGGTTTGAAGTCAGAGGACCTGGCTTTAAATCCCAGCTTTTCCATTTGCTAGTTTTATGACCCTTGGCAATACCACAGGGTCATAACTGACAAGCTAGAATCTTAAATACCCAAGCCCTCATTTTAGAACAGTTCCCAAAAGTTTAAGTTACCTAGACAAGGTCAAGGTCAAAATTCCAACCAAGGTGGCTCAATATCTCTCTGCCTCAAGTTCTTTCACTATAAAGTAGTGGATGACATGATAGGATGGAAAGTGGGATGAATCAGGAATCAAAGAACTTTATAGTTCTTCTTATGATAGCTAACAGGATGAGAGCTTTAGAGTTTTTTAGGAAGGAACCCTCTACAACAGGACTCTGGACTTGAAGTCAAGATGTCCTGTATTCAAATCTTGGCTCAAACGCATTGATCTTGAGTTATGTCACCTAGAATCCTTAATAACAACTCTAGTGCAATAGAAGTACCTTTCTTTGTAATCTCATGGCTTTCATATTCAACATCATCCATAAAGTGAGGAAGCTGCGATTAATGATTCTAAGGTTTTTTCCAGCTCATTATCTATAATTATATGATCCAATAAATGAGCCTTTCTGTAAAGTGTGTTTGTGCCCATGTCTGTATACTTGTGTGGAATGTCAAGAGAAATTGGTTGGGGACAAGAGCTAAAAGAGACCATATTATTGAGCTACTCTTTAGTCACTTTGGGATTTTCTTGGCAAAGATAGTGTAGGGGTTTGCCATTTCTTTCTCCAGCTCATTTTTATAGATGAGGAACTGAACCAGAGAGGGTTAAGGGACTCGCCCAGAGTGATACAGATAGCAAGTGTTAAAGGCTAGATTTGAACATAGCTCTTCTTAACTCTAGATTCAGCACTCTATCTATAGTACCACTTAGCTGCCCCAAAAGGGACTATAAAAATTATCTCATATAAGAAAAATAGGGCTACTAAATCATACATAAACATCTCTGCAGGCCATACATTGGCTTACTTTTAAAATGTAATATTATTTATATTTCACTAGATTTTTATTTATTATGTTAAATATTTCCAGATTCTACCTTAATCAGGGTTCAGTTCCATTTGCAGCCACATGAGTTTGGCTCATGGCCCTATGTTTGGAGGCTCAGATCTAATGTAGCCCTCTTATATTTATGGATGACAAAAACAAAGAACCTCTGGAAGATGACAGGTAGTAAACAATAGAGTCAAGCTTTGGATCCACCTCATCCACTGCCCCAAAGCCAGGGCACATTCTCCTTCACTGTACTTGGATTCTTCCATTGTTATTGTTACATGACTAACTTGAGGCAAGCCAGGAAACTCTTCAAGCCTTAGTTTCTTCATCTCTAAAATCATCTACATCAAGTGGTGATCACTAAAGTCTTTGCCAGTGTTGATCCCATGTTCTCTGCAGCCTCCTTCCTTATAAGCTCAATATTTTAGGGCGTAGAATGTAATAGTTTCAATCAGGAAGTTCTGGATTCATTCAAATCTTGCTCTGGCTATTAGTTCTGTGACTCTAGATAATCCATTTACTCTCAGTCTGTATCCTTATCTCTAAAATAACAAAAACAACAGCAACAATAATAAATAACTCACTGGGTTGTTTCAAGGATCAAAAGAGGAAAAGAAAACATCAAAATGATTTATAAATGTTAAAGTGCCCCCAAAATGTTAATGTTGATGATGGTGATTATGATGACAGTGGTGATAATGAAGCATCATAAAAATCAAAATAAATAATATGTAAAAGTGATTTTAAGCCAAAAAGGAGCATTGTGGAGAAGGGAGAAGGGAGAAGGGAGAAGGGAGAAGGGAGAAGGGAGAAGGGAGAAGGGAGAAGGGAGAAGGGAGAAGGGAGAAGGGAGAAGGGAGAAGGGAGAAGAAGAAGAAGAAGAAGAAGAAGAAGAAGAAGAAGAAGAAGAAGAAGAAGAACCACCACTACCACCACCACCACCACCACCTTGGATTTGGAGCCTAGGCTTGGATTCCATTTCTACCACTCACTACATTTGTAAAGCCATGAAAGTAATGGCTTGCATGACTGTATGGGGTCTTGTAGGATTAATTCTATCATTTTAGGGCCTATCCTTTAGGAGAGAAACTGTTTCTTTTTCTTTTCTTTTCTATCTATCTTTTTTTTTTGTTTTGAATTACCTTCACCTGGCAGAGTCCCCTATATGAAATAAACACTCCTGGAATATTCACAGAATGGAATATAAATGTTAACTATTACGATGATCACTATGATAATTTTAAAATAGCCCCAAACAGTCTATCTTTCTGTTCAAATGCATTGGCTTGTCTATTTCCCAGACAGAGCAGTACTTGATCATAGCATCCAAAAAGAAATAATGAGAGAGAATGTCAAGGAAAAACTAAAATACATATTGTAGAAATTGCCAAGAATATGGCAAACTCACAAAAGCTAGACAGTCTAAACTTTGGCTGTCCTGTTCTTTACTTAACTATATGAAACCTGACACTATATTTCCTAAAATGATCCCCTAGAATGTTTAGTGACATCTAAAAAATATCTATTTGTATCCAAGTTTATTGTGAACTACTTGAGTTTCAAATTTTAGGGCTAATAAATCTTATTATATCCAGGTATTGTTCATTTGGTTTTTAATGACAAGAGGAACAATAATATGATTGTGCTTGACATTTTTCTTATACATTCAGGTAAGTAGGAGGCAAAAACCCGTGAGGCTAATTGAGCTCTGCTCTGAACACCAACTTTAATGGGGATTCACAGATAAGCTGTCAGCTTGTGGGGAACACAGAAAAAGAAAAAGTGAAGGTATTGACAAGCAGAATTTCTTAGAGAAGTTCAATCCATGCAAATAGGTGCTATGGTTAGAATGCTCGGAGAAGCTGTAATATGAATTGAATGAGGAGAAACTTCATTCAGTTCAGTCTTAACTATCAAGTAAACTGCACAAAAGAAAGTATGAGAGAAAGAGGGCAAAAAGGAAGGAGGGAACACACCTGTCAGATTGGCTAAGATGACAGGAAAAGATAATGACAAATGTTGGAGGGGATGTGGGAAAACTGGGACACTGATACATTGTCGGTGGAACTATGAAAGGATCCAACTGTTCTGGAGAGCAATTTGGAACTATGCTCAAAAAGTTATCAAACTGTGCATATCCTTTGATCCAGCAGTATTACCACTGGGCTTATATCCCAAAGAGCTCTTAAAGGAGGGAGACAGACCCACATACAAGAATTTTTGTGGCAGCCCTTTTTGTAATGGCAAGAAACTGGAAACTGAGTGGATGCCCATCAACTGGAGAATGGCCAAATAAATTATGGTGAGTGTTATGGAATATTATTGTTCTGTAAGAAATGACCAGCAGGATTTCAGAGAGGCCTGGAGAAACAGGAACTGATGCTGAGTGAAATGAGCAGGACTAGGAGATCATTATACACAGCAACAAGATTATAGAATGATCAACTCTGATGGATGTGTCTCTCTTCAACAATGAGATGATTCAAACCAGTTCCAATTGTTCAGTAATGAAGAGAATCAGCTACACCCAGGGACAGAACTATGGGAAACGAGTGTGGACCACAACATAGCATTTCCAATCTTTTTGTTATTGTTTGCTTGCATTTTCGTTCTCAAGTGTTTCTTTTTCTTTCTAGATCTGATTTTTCTTGTGCAGCAAGATAACTATATAAATATCTATATGTATATTGGATTTAACATATAATTTAACATATTTAACATGTATTGGACTACTTGCCCTCTAGGGGAGAAGGTGAGAGGAACGAGGGGAAAAGTTGGAATAGAAGGTTTTGCAAGGGTCAATGTTGAAAAATTACTCATGCATATGTTTTACAAATAAAAAGCTATAATAATAATAATTATAATAAAGACAGAAGGAGGGAAAGAGGAAAAAAGAAGGAATGAAGGAAAGGAGGGAAGAAGGAAGGGAGGGAAGAAGGGAGAGAAGGAGGAAGGGGAAAAGTGAGAGAGGGAGGAAGGAAGGAAGGAAGGAAGGAAGGAAGGAAGGAAGGAAGGAGGGAGGGAGGGAAGGAGTGAAGGAGGTTAGGAGGAAGAGAAGAGGAAAGTCATTATGTATTGACATACCCATTCTCAGTCCTATTTGATATTTCCATTAGACAAAAAGATCTGGGCTCAAATGCTGCCTTTCATTTATTAACTATGTGACCATAGTCAAGTCCTTAACCTTAGTCAAGCCTCTAAGATTATCTCCTTTGCTATAATCAGGTCACAATCTCTGAGTCCTGTGCACTTTCTTTGTCCTCCCATAAATTTGATCTAAAACTGGACAACTGCACCATAGTATTTATGATACTGCCAGGGACATGTTGACTTCTATGGTCTCAAAGTGTGTGTGTGTGGGGGGTAGTTAGAAAGGCCTTTAGAAAGGCAAAAGCACAGGTACTGACTCACATAATTGAGAAATTGCTCTTCTCTCAGATAATTTCTCCTTTTCCTTCAAATACAGAATGTAGTTTGGTGGGGCTTGTTTTCCATTTGCCAAATTTCTCCCACTTTCTATTAATTTTTGTTGGGTCCTCAGTTTATCTACTTGGCAGAATCCACCTAAAAAGCTTTCCTGTTGGGTCTCTCATTTTAATTCGAGCTTTTGACCATTTGTGTTTCTTTTATAAAGTAATGAAGCAGCTCCAACAGACTTAGGGGTCCTGTGCCTAAAACCACAGGAAATCCACAGAGCTGTCCAAACATTTTCCCGGTACATCTTGCACAACTTCGCAATAGAATTTGGTTCCTCTTCTAGCTTATTTCTCATACTAAGTTTCTAATAAGTTCCCTCAAGGATTGATACAATGCTTTTATGTTCAATATCATTTCAAATGAGAAAAAAATAAGGTTCTTTCTTTTATTTTTTGCAGAGTCATGTTATTTTACTTTTATTTTTCCCCTTCCAAACCAGACTCCTTCTTAGCATTTATACCAGCATTCATTTTAAGGAGCTGAAAGGAAGCATGGCGTGGTATATAGAGGGCTGACTGTAGAGTTAAGAAGACATGAGTTCAGGTTCCACCATATTGCTATGTGTGATCCCAGGCAGATCATTTAACTTCTTAGTGCAACCAGGTAACTAACCTGTGGGGAAGACATGGACCTTTGACCAAGAGAGTTTTTCCTAAGAACTCTGTATATTGATGACCTCATGGTTCTGTGCTTAAAAGGGGAAGGAGGGTGCTAAAAGAAGCACCAGGCAAGCAAAATGTGCTCACTTCATTCATATTCCAGAATGTCAGAGTTGGAATAATCCTTAGAGATGAGATGGGTCAATTAGAAGAGTCCTTGTATAAAATTGGGGTTATGGAATCATCTGGTTTCTCCTTGAACATTTGTAGTGAGAGGAAATCCCGCTCCTCCTTAAGCAGCCCTCCCTAACTTTGGGAAGTCCTTCTGGTTAAGAAGGTCTCTCTTCTACCTCGCCCAAACTGGCCTCTCTGAACTTCCCCCTTGTTTTTTCTCTAACTCCTTCCTTCTGGAACTAAATATAAAAAGTCAAATTCTTCATCCACATAGAGCCTTTCACGATCTTCCAAACATATAGCATTTCCTGCTTTGAGCATCTTTTTTTCCAGTCTAATTTACCCCAATTCTTTCAACAGATCCTTGGAATGGTCAGACTTTCCCTTCTTTTGTGAACCTGACCATCATCTTTTAGATTCATGAGCTTCTCAAAGTCTTTCCTAAAATATGGCACCCAAAAACAAATGAGGTTTTCTAGTTGTGGTCCTGTGAGAACAAAATGCAGCATTGTTATTAGTCTAATGCCATTATCAAATGAATATGTGAAAGTTCCAGTCTGGACAACCCCCAGCTGACAAATCTAGCCCCCTTCCTTTTCCTTGTCCTCAGGTTTATGAGAGTCCTTTTCCTATCCAAACTTATCAGGTGCAGCATGACATCTGTGATCCTATGATCCATTTTGTATATATACACTTTCATCCCATTGGGTTTCTTTTGGAGGAGGTGAAATTTGCCCATAAAGGAGAGACTCGTTGTTCCTTCTATAGCTGGAATTTGGACAGCTCTGAGGCATTATTAAGTCCTGGGGTTCTCAATTTTTTTTTCAGGTCGTGAGCCCCTTAGATAGTTTGTAAGTACCGATGAACCACTTCTTAGAGTTTTCTTTGAAAGATTTTAAATATAATGATGAGATTTCAAAGGAAACCAATTATATTGAAATATGTATATTTAATCTGTATGTTTCCATGCAGAGTGTAGTAAACAGAGCCATGGAAATAATATAAGTAACGATGACAATAATGTAAATGGAAAGAATGCCCACTAAACAATGAGAAACAAATGTTTCAAAATTACAAAAAATAAGAATATTTTCTAAGAAGATTTAAATGAGGAGCCATCCCTACATACACACACGCATGCACACACACACACACACACACACACACACACACTTCAGCAAAGGTGATGGGATCACAGGCATTGCACAGCATAGATATTTTTAATGTGTTGAGAGTATTTGCTGATTTTTAAAATTTTCTTCTTTCTCTTTAAAAAATATGACTTGTTCTAAGGGGTATGTCTCTGAGAAGGATATGGGGAAGACTACTGAGAAAAATCCTGGTGCTATTACAATTTCAATAAAATTTATTTTAAAAACAAACTTTTCAAAACATCTAATTTGTCCATAACCAAGTTCATGAACCTCATTAAATTCATCGATGTTTCCTTTGGGATGTCAGATTAAGAAACCCTTGTTTTAAAGTGTCTGTATCCACTAGGGTGAAGCAATCAGACTCACCATCTTTGTGTGTGTGTGTGTGTGTGTGTGTGTGTGTGTGTGATGTCCAATGCCTGCAGGTCAAAAAGGGGAAAGCAGCAGTCCTCCCCATGGGCAAAGCATTGAGCTAGGAACTCTCTGTCTGTCTCTTCTGATCCTGGCCTTGCCTTGACTTGCAAAATGATTCTGAATGAAGGACTTAATAATGCCTCAGAGCTGATATTTTCTCCTCTGCCAATATCAGGGAGAGATGAAATCTTAGGGTTGTTGGGGAAACCAAACAACCGGGAAAACTGATCTGAATGTCCCAGTGCCCATTTATAGCAACTACAGACAGCTGTGTAGCTAGCTGGGAGAGCCCTATAATTGGCAGAGGCAGGTGGAGGGGTAATTTAATTATTGTGGTGACCTTCCAGTGTGGAAATCCCCTTCTTGGTACAAATCAGCTGTAATTTTTGTCTCAGAACTCCACTCTGGGCACACTAAGGGGACAGAGACTTCTCCACAATCATGCAACTAAAATGTGTCAAGAATAGCATTTGAACCCAGGTCCTCCCCACCCTGAGACCAATTCTTTCATGCCTAGGACACCACAGTAAAAGTAGTGATGCCATGGAATATTGCTCCAGGAACAAGAAAGAAGAGGGTCTACACCAAAGCAATAGGAAAGTTCTCATACAGTGAGAAACTCCTTAATATCTAGTTGATAACAACTAATTACTTGCTCCTGCGCACAAGAGGTCCTCCCGGTCTCTTTGCCAGCTGGCCATTCCTTGTCCACTAGCCCGACAGAACAACACTCAGGAACAAGTGTTTTAGGTGGCCAATTTGGGGGAAATCTGAGGCATTATTCTTGCTAACCCTGCAATGGCTGAAGACAGGCTTCCCTGACTCTCCCTCTTCAAATTCTGCAAATAATGCCTGAGTCAGTAAGAATAAAACACACAAGTACTGCTCCATTTCGCAGACTGATGGGACATGCTGAGCTGTACTGAGGGGCTACAGGTTGGGGAGAGAGGATGAGACATAAGAACTCTGCCCTCCGAAAAACCTCATTTGGGTGAGCCAGTACATGCAGTATGTGAATAGGACCTAGTCCTGTCTCGATCCACATGTGCTTTTGAGATTGCCTAAGAGAAGGAGATAAAAAATTATCAGTGTTTTCTTCTCTTCTTCCTGCTTCTGTCCATCCCCGTCTCCTTGTCTTTTAGTACTTTGTGCATATTTGTATTTCTTTATTTTCTGTTTAGGATACACATTTGCCCACTATATAAAACACACATGGCCACGTATCCATACACATATATGTTTTAAGCACTTTTATTGTAGTTTACATATGTAAAAACTATATATGTTCAATGGAATTATGTGTAGCTTACATATATTTACATATACATGTATTATGTTCAGTGGATTTATATGTGGCTTATATATTTTACATGTGCATGTGTGTGTTTTATAAACTTATGTGTGACTCACATATTTATATTGACTGTATGTGTATTCTGTGGATATATGTATACATGTCTGTTCTTCAGGCTTATATATGACATATGTTTACATACATCTTCATGTGTGTTCTATGGTGTGACTTAGATGTATTTACATATGCATGTCTCCACATTCTGTGGACTTATGGTGACTAATATATATATATAATGTTCTTTGGGCTTATATAGGACTTACACATTTATATATATCTACATATGTGTTCTATGATGTGACTTACATGTATTTGCACATACACATATGTACTTCTATGGACTGCTGGTGACTAATATATGCATGCTCATATGGTCTCTGGATTGATAAGTGGCTTACACATTTACATTTTTATGCATGTATTCTGTGGACTTATTTGTGACTTACATGTGTCTACGTATGCATTCGAGTTCCTCTGGATCATTTCTTATCCCATGTGGCAGTTCCTACACAAGGTGATATTTTGTTCTTTTCATGTTGCCTTTCTTTCAAATAGAGAAACCTATGTTGTTTCAAAGTTTAAAATTGTTGCTACTTTCCCTCTCCTAGTTGCTCTTAACAAAAATGTTTAGTTTTGTATTTAAGGCAAGCTTCTTGCAAGTAGGGATTGTTTCTTTTTATTTCTTTCTATGTACACACATCCCTAGTACTTTATACCATGCCCGACACACACGAGGTGCTTAATAAGAGCTTGCCCATTGTTTGATCCTCCCTCTCCTGGACATCAGCCCAGACGGTGCCCAAGACCAGGACGGATGCTGCGTGCCTTCCGTGGGACAGATGGTGAGGGTTAGACAAGTGTTATCAGACTGCCCAGTGGGAAGGAGTCCATTTGTAGACTGAGATTTTCGGCTCATTTGAGGACAGTTGGAAACTAGAAAGTAAATGACCTCATTGTGTTCGAGCCCCGGCAGTGAAATAGCAAGTGTGGGTGTTCCAATGAAAGACGAGTCTTTTCTCCCTTGGGTCTGCTTCCTGGGAGCCCAATTATGTGAAAGGGTCCATTTGTAAGCTAAGAGAAGGCGCCTGTTAAAAAAAAACCTCCAGCAGGCATTATAGCAGGATTACAGCTGGAGGGATTCTGAGCTCCTCCAGTCTAATGCCCTGATTTAAGGTCTGGGGGAGTACCCAGAGAAGGTGCAAAGTTAGAACTGGAATTGGGAACTTCTGAGTCTGAAACACTACATTAAATCCCCCGTAAGGTAGAATATATATATATATATATATATATATATATATATATATATATTCTTTTAAACAGTTTATATGGGTACCAGGATTGCAGGCCATTCTGTACAAAGGAACCAGAATTCTAGATCCAAGAAAGAACCTTGATTCAAATTAGAGTCCAGTTCCAGTCCCAACCCTGCTCTTTGCTACCAACAAGGCCATGTGTGTTTGGCTAAAAGATCACAAAGGTCTCTTCTGGCCCATCATGGATGATCCCCAAATGTATTTTTTCAATCTACTTATCCAGAGAGGAGGGTGGTCCCATCAAGACAGTCTAGCCATTGAGCAAAGAGTCTAGAGTTGCTCCCAACTCAAAATCTTCTTGCGGGCAGCAGCAGACTAAACATTCTCTGCTCTTTCTTGCTAACAATAACTTAGCTCTGGTTACTGAAAGCCACAGCCAGTTCCGGAAGGGCTGAAACAGCAGTCTCTGTGAGATGATGCTCACCACTGGATCGCCGTGTCAGCAGCATCTGCCGGGCCAAGATCAGGTGGGCAGGGGACTGTGACCCATATTTTAAGCAAAGATGGGCCATGCAGTGGGAAAGCAATCTACTCACAAGTCTGCAGGCTACCAAGAGATTGGAAGCTCTATTGCACAGGGTGAGGAAAAAAACAAAAAACAGGTTCCAACCTTTCTGGGGTTTTTCCTCTAAAAACATTCAGGTCAGTGTCTGCCATGCTCAAGGGAACAAGAAAATAAAACCAATGGGTTTAAGCTCTCATTCTGCCCAAGAAGCCAGGGATTGGGCACCTTCTCATTAATTGACTTTCATATTCAATCAGAGCAGGGAATGTAAGTCAAGCGTGTGTGTGCTTGCGCTCTCTCTCTCTCTCTCTCTCTTTCTCTCTCTCTCTTTCTCTTTCTCTCTCTACCACCTACCACTAAATATGAGCCTCTGGCCTACTTGCTGCAACCTGATCTTGCCATTCCACCCCCCATCTCCACCCTTTGCTCCTGGCTTCTCCCTTCCTCCTTCTTTCCCTCCTAGCAATAAGAATTAACATTTACATAGCTCTAACTTCTGTGAAGCCCTTTATGTTTATGTTATCTCACTTGGTCCCTCCAAAAAGCTGGTGGGGTAGATTGTAGTGTTAAACCCATTTTACAGATGTGGAAAGTGAGGCTGAAAGAGATCAAATGGATTTCCAAGGGTCACCCAGTAAGTGTATAAATGTATAAGTGTCAGAGGAAAAATTCAAATTTAGATTCCATCTCCTCTGGGAAGAATTTCTCCCCCTGCACATTAGTTCATCTCTGTGTCATGAGGAGGCCATTGTTCTTCCTTACCAGTCCTCTGGGATATGGTGGATCATTTCATTGGTCAAAGTTCTTGAATCTTTCAAAATTATTCATGTTAATAATATTATATAATGATATAGACATATAGGATAAATTGCTCTTCTCATTCTGTTTATTTTCACTCTGCCCCACACAGATCTTCTTAATTTTGACTGAAATTGCCCTTTTTTATCATTTATTTATATAACATTATTTATTCAACTATTCCTCAACTGATGGCCATTCCTTCAATTTCTGGACTTTTTTTTCCCCATCCCTCCTTTCCCCAAAGCTACTATAAACATTTCTTCACATTTAATACCTTTTCTTCTCTTTTTATCTTTTTGGAATATAGAGGTTCTCCAAAGTCTTAGGTCATGTACCATTTAATGACATTTTATGCATTATTCTAAACTGATTTCTGGAATATTTGAACCAATGCACAGCTCCACCAACAATGCATTAGCATACTCATTTGCACACAGCCTCTCAAAGGTTTCTTATCTTCAGCAAAGGCCTGGTTGTAAGAGGAGGTATAGCAGAAGTCATAAACCTTGTCTTCATGACAGGGCAATGATACACCGGAACTAAAATAGTCCCACCCGTGGGCCCAGGAGAGAGGTTCCATAGTGAAAACACTATCAGTAGCAGTGACACAGAAATGGTCAAAAATATAGAAAACCCTGTTGTAGGACTGAAGGAGGACCTCAAAGTTCATAGCAATTGCTAGGGTAATGGGCTATAAAGCAACTGGTATATAGTCCTGATTGCCTCATCCAATTTTTTTTCCCTTTCTTTTTTAGGGAATCATTATCGTACTCTGCATGATTTTATAACCACTTATAATCATAATCAATTTATCAATAATTGGTAAATATAAACCACCTTCAATGGACCAGAAATGAATCCAATCTCCATGTTGTTATACATATTTTTATGAAATCTTATAATTATAGCAATTACTCTTACATTCATTAAAAATATGAGAGTTGTCAAGGGAGAAGGAGCCTTTGATATTTTAGGGAATTTTTTTTTTATGTATGCAAACATAACCTGAATCACCTTTGAGAGATCCAGCTTCCTGGCTACAAGGAGAGATGATCGATAGATGTCATTGGTTGAGAAGTGTGCAACACTATTCAAAGGAAGAAGGTAGTGGGAATAGATGCTTCCCTGCTGAGGAGTAAGGAAGCAGCAATTACAACCATGGTCAGATATATGACAGCGATCCACCTGAGAACTGCAGACCTGATGATAATTACCTGAAAAAATATGCAGTGTAACTGGGACAATATAAAAGTGGAAATTATTGACATAGAATAAACCTTTCTACTTTCTACAGCTTTTAAAAACAACTTTTCATCTGTAATAAGACTTTTCACTACAATCATTTGTTGAATATGATTTGGTGTCATGTTCACAGCATTTTGACTCCTATTCTTTGATTATTCATCATAAAATCAGATATCACATGGGATATTAAGGATTCCTTCAAGGAACAGTCCATTTCTGCAAGGCTAACTTTAACCATCCACAAAGATTTCTGATGGGGTTTAAATCAAGTAAATTTCCAGGCCACTGAAACATATTTTTGTTTTGTTTCTTAACTTTTCATGATATGTAGCATAGTGCAATGTCTTATTATTCTACTCTTTCTCCTGGGAATTTCAATAAGTCTGAAATGATTCTGTTTAAGACACCAATACTTTTATCAGAATTTGTCATCCTTGCAATGAGAAGAAGAATTCTAGGCCAGATGAAAGTTTAAAAAAAAAAAAACAGGGAGAATGATTGACATTGGGATGTAGATGCCCAGATCCAACAGGCCCATTTGGATTTCTCCTAAAAACAACTGGTGTATAGGCTTGGATGAAAAAAAAAAGAATTCCATCAGTAGAAATCACGTTTTTCTAATATTTAATATTCCTGTCTTTATATTATAATACTTCTGACAAGTGCTGCTTCTTCAGAGCAATGATTAGCAGTATTTTAAAGTAAAATCTAAAAACTGACTTTCTTGCTATTCCAATTTTGCTAATTCTATGCTGCACTGCATAAAAATCAGTAATTAGCCCTCCAGCCACCAGCTCTTTCTAATGATTAATTATGTTTGGCAGCAATTATTTCTCAATTATTAGAATTAGTTTTATTTTTGATTTTTTTTACCACACTTTACTTTCAGTCCAACTAATTCAATTTGATTGTTTGATTGAATGATTCTTGAAACATTTGATTCCCCCAAACCAACAGACACAATAATGTTACTCATAATCACTGAAGTATATTCTTTAAAAGATAAAAAACATTCCTATTTTAAAGCAATTTTTTATTGTTCAATCAATTCAGCCATGTCTGATACTTTTTGAGATTTTCATGATAAAGGTACTGGAATGGCTGGCTGGCCATTTCCTTCTTTAGCTCATTTTACAGAGGATGAAACTAAGACGATCAGGGTGAAGGGAGTTTTCTGGTATCACACAGCTTGTTAGAGTTTGAGGCTAAATTTGAACTTAGAAAGATGAGTTCTCCTGACTCCAAGTCTGGCTCTCTATCCATTGTACCATTTAGTGGGGTCCATGCTTTGGAGCAATATGTATTCTTAAAAAACAAAACAAAAAACAAGACAAAAAGAAAAAGAAAGTGATGAAATAGGCATTTGACATAAAATCTAGTACTCATCCATCAGAGAACTAACAAAGGAAAAAAAAAGCTCAGCCAAATGTCAGTAGAAGTACAGACACCACACACACACACACACACACACACACGTGACCATTACTCTCAGACACTAAAACTATATTAAAATTATTGCTTATCCATAGTTCTTCTAATAATCACTGAAGGGACACAGTATCTCACTAAAAGGGATATGAATCCTAAGTAAAACAAACTTAAGATAATAATAATAAATAGCATCTATAGAATATTTTTAAGGTTTTCAAAGCACTTTACAAAATATTCACATCTGACTATGCTCAAAAAGTTATCAAATTGTACATACGCTTTGATCCAGCAGTGTTTCTACTGGGTTTATATCCCAAAGAAATCTTAAAGGGAAAGGGATCTGTATGTGCAAGAATGTTTGTGGCAGCCCTCTTTGTAATGGCTAGAAACTGGAAACTGAGTGGATGCCCATCAATTGGAGAATGGCTGAATAAATTGTGGTATATGAATATTATGGAATATTATTGTTCAGTAAGAAATGACCAACAGGATGATTTCAGAAAGGCCTGGAGAGACTTACACGAACTGATGCTGAGTGAAATGAGCAGGACCAGGAGATCATTCTATACTTCAACAACAATACTGTATGATGATCAATTCTGATGGACATGGCCATCTCCAGCAATGAGATGAACCCAATCAGTTCCAATAGAGCAGTAATAAATTGAACCAGTTACACCCAGTGAAGGAACTCTGGGAGATGACTATGAACCATTACATAAAATTCCCAATCCCTATATTTTTGTCTGCCTGCATTTTTTTTTTCCTTCACAGGCTGTTAGTACATTATTTCAAAGTCTGATTCTTCTTGTGCAGCAAAATAACTGTTTGGTCGTGTATACTTATTGTGTATCTAATTTATATTTTAACATATTTAACATGTATTGGTCAACCTGCCATCTGGGGGAGGAGATGGGGGAAAGAGGGGGAAAATTGGAGCAAAAGGTTTGGCAATTGTCAATTCTGAGAAATTACCCATGCATATAATTTGTAAATAAAAAGCTTTAATAATAATAATAAAAAAAAAGAGTATCAACATTCTGAAATGGAAGCATTGCACAAAACATCATCTCGTGATTAGTATCCACTATTGTCCTCTACATATACCTTGCATATATATATATATATATATATTTTTTTTTTTTTAAGAAGACTTAATGGTTAGACCTGCCTCTTTTTTTGGAGCCTTCCAAATTATTGTTTTTCATTTGTACTTTTGACAGGTAAATATTTAATTTAGTAGACTTTCATAAAGCAAAAAAATATTCTCATCTGATTCTCACAGCTATCCTGGGAGATACATACTATTATAATCTCCATTTTACAACTGAGGCAGATAGAGGTTAAGTGTCTTGCTTAGAAACACACAACTACTAAGTATCTACAGCTAGATTTTAATTTATATCTCCATGTCCAGTGCTGCTCTACTACCTACTGTCCTCAGTGATCTTGGGCACACAAATCATATTTTCATCACTTTGATCAAATGAAGGGAGAGATTCAGCACAGAAAGGCAAATCTAAGATGTAAAAAACTTTCTACAGATGGTGTTCAATAACTGAATCTGAATTTCTAAACCATAGCTTAAAAACTAGCAATCCTGGACTCTTGGCAAGGGATAGACTACAAATATCATTTTTAAAAAAATATTGTTCTAGCACTTGACAAATCTAAGAAAAGAAGTCTTTAAGCTAAAGTGGGGAGTAATATGACCACAAAAATCAGACAGACACAATACTAAAAAGTAAGGAACAATGAAAGAAGAAGGGATTTAGAAAAGAACAATTGACCTTCAAGGGAAATGGTGTTAAAGAAGACAGGCAATAATATAAATTCACAGGGTAAATTATTAAGAGAATAAACTAGAAAGACAAGAGAAAAAGGACAAGCTTAAGTGAGAGACACATAAGAGGGTATTTGGGTGTGGATGGACATGTCTTGTTCAAAGCAGATAGAAGAGACAAAATAAGTTGGAGGAGCCTCACATATTTATGTGAGGAAATTCATCTCATCAAGGGGGAAAACTCAGTTGACAACATTTGGGTGAGGATGCATAGGGGTGATGACATTGTTCTAGAAGTCATCGATGAGAAATTAGATAAAAAGTTTAGGAGATGATTCACAAACTTGGCATGGAAGTATATCATAGTGATAAAGAACTTTAATGCTTCAGACGCCTGCTGATCAAAGAATCAATCAACGAAGCCATCAACAGACATTTATTAAGAACTCAGCAGGTGACGGGCACTTGGGACGATATGTGCCGAGGATGATCTCTGCCAAGAACACCTGAAAAATTCATGACTTTCCTTAATGATAGTTTCATGTCTTAAAAAGTCAATAAAGTGGTTTAGAGAATGGTTGTTCTGAACCCACAGGAGGAAGCTGGTACTGAAGAAAAAGTCAAAGGGGACTTGGGGACACATAAACAAATCACAAAGTTTACAATAGAAATGAGAGAGTTCTGACACCATATTTTTTATTTTTATTATTAATTATTATAGCTTTTTATTGACAAAACATATGCATAGGTAATTTTTCAACGCTGACCCTTGCAAAAACTTCTGTTCCAACTTTTCCCCCTCCTTCCCTTCACTCCCTCCCCTAGATGGCAGGTAGTCCCATACATGTTAAACATGTTAAAGTATATGTTAAATACAACATATGTATACATATTTATACAGTTATTTTATTGCACATTTTTGCACATATGGGTCCCTTTCCCTTCTTTAAGATCTCTTTGTGATACAGGCCCAGTAATAACACTTCTGGATCAAAGGGTCTGACACCATATTCTATAGGAAGCCTTTCCTGATACCCTCAGCCACTTCTGTGCTACCTTCCAAACTATCTTGCATTTAACAACTTTATTGGCTTTATATTTATGTTGGAAGTATTTTTAAATGTACTTGCAGACCCCCCCCATTAGAATATGTTTCTAGAAAGTAGGGATTGCTATATTTTCATACATGCGTCCCCATATTAGCACAATGCCTAGCACATAGTAGATGCTTAACAAATATTGGTTCATTGATAGCTTAATGGACCCTAGATTTGGCTAGAGAAGTTTTAAAAGGATTCAGAGAAAGGAGAGGTATGATGTAGTAGTTTGATGTCATACAGGGACAATGGTCCGAGAGTAGAAATAGGACATTCTCAAAAGGGAAATTTTAAAAACCAAACAAAAATTATTTTGTGAGAGTGAAAAAAGAAACTGCTTAAAGAGACTGAGGAGGATGCTCTGATTTTTAAAAGAAATTAATGAAAGATGGAAAAGAGCAAGTTCAACATGCAAGAAAAGGTTGGATTGCTTATAAATTTTGAGGGTAATATTGACTAAAAAACCAAAGTAATTTTTTATTTTCTTTGATGATTAATTATACCCATAATGGCTAGGAAAGTTTGCTTCTGAACATTGAGCCTTGAGCATTTTTCTAAGGCTGTCTCTTTTGTCTCTCCCTTCACATCTCCACCTTCTAGCTCCTTCATATTCTTCAAGTCTGAGGTCATCTCATCATTTCTAAGCCAACTTTCCATTCATACTTTTCTCCTGAGATTACTTTCAATTTATCACGTATTTGTTCAGTGTATGGGAAGTCCACACAGTGGACCACAGTGGATAGAGTTCTAGGCCAGGGGTCAGGAAGACTCCTCTACCTGAGTTTAAATCAGGCCTCAGAAACTTCCTCACTGTGTGACCATGCACTAGTCACTGTAATTTGGCTAGCTCCATTTCCTCATCTCTAAAATAAGTTTGAGAAGGAAATGGCAAACTGCTCCACTATCTTTTCCAAGAAAACCCCAAATGGAGTCCATAAAGCATCAGATATAACTGGAAAATGGTTTAAGAACAATAGTTACAAATCCTAAATGAGGCAATAATAGAACAGAACAACAACAAAAGCAAATGCTATCAGTCTTAGGTTGTGTCTAGTGTACAAAATGATGAGCATGAAGGTTCTGGATTCTGTTCTGGTTGAACGACATATGGAATACTGAGGTTATGAGACAAAAGAAAGTCTAACATCTGGAAGGGAAAAGATCTGAATACATTTTGTTACTGGTTTTAAAACCTTATTTTATTTTTCTCTGTGTCAAGTTGCCTCATCTCTGGGTCTCAGTTTCCTTAGCCATAAAATGAGACTGTTGAACAAGATGGCCTCTGATGTACTTTTCTCTTCAATCTCTATGAGCCTATGAGTTATGCTCATTTTGAAGAGAATCCCAACGGTATCCCATGCTACCCCTTGTTCCCTCTTATAGCAGCACATACAATACTAGGTCTATAGTACTGGGAATTTGGAGTTTATCTGAAGCTAGAAGAACTAATTAGTCCATTGGCCTTCACAACATCCCATTCCCTTTCATCTGCAAAGTCAGATTTGGACAGCTCACAAAAGACCGGCTTCCTTGGGAGCCTCCCAGGACCTCTGTCTGCCTGCCAGAAACACAGCAGCAGCAGGCTGTCTTGGGATATACTTTGGCCCCCAGCCAAAAACTGAGGGTGGAAAAAAGCAACATCTTCATGTTGATTTCTGATTTTTAGAAAAGACAACATTCAGACTGAGCAAAAATATAAGAGAACATGCCTTTTCTTTTGGTAAATTCTATTGGCCACCAGGAAGGTTAAACTGCAGATGGAAAAAAAACTAACGGAATCATAAACTATGAGGGAAAAGACCGAGCAAAATCTCAGGGGCATCTGACTGCACTTGAATAAGACCAAGATCAGTCAACCCTTAGTCTTGTTCCCTAATTTTAAAAAGAGTAGAAAGGAAATGACAGGTTTCTTCCTACTTTTTCTTGCTTCAAGGAAAAGGCACTTCATGCTGGTTTTAATTAAAATGGGAGGTATAGCTCATATATTATTGAAACTATACCATCAATACATAAAATATATTCCCCAGAAGTGCACAGTGATGCCAGATTGAAGGAAAGACAGATAAAAAGATTGGACTGATCCTCACTGGTGCCCATGGAAACATGACCCAAATGTTATTGCTGGTGAGCCAGGAATACCCCAGAAATGAGGCTTTGTGGCTTCAGAAATAGATTTTTTTTCTTTCTTTTGAGATATGGGAGTGGAGAGATAAAGTGACCACTGCATTTGCACCTGCCATGCATGGGATCGGCGAAGTGAAGAAACAAGAAAAAAAATGAAATGGTAGAGCAGATTTGCAAAGCTGTCTGGGATTTGGAGAGGAGATAGATTGAGAATAGGAACAAGCATCTTTGCATTTCATTCACTCGCTCATGTTCTATGCTTGTGAGCTCTGCACTAGAGATTGAGGAAGAGGTAATAACAACAAAACCAATGTTTAGTGTTTAGGTCGTACTTTAAGGGTTTACAAAGCACTTTCCAAATATGATTTCATGATTCACAACAACCCTGGGAATTAAGTGTTGGGATTATCCCCATTATATAAATGAGGAAACTGGAGGGAGGCAAGAGAGTTCGGGTACCTTACCAGGCCCACAGCTGGTAAATATCTGAGACTTCCTTGATCTTATTCACTGTCACAATGAACTGCCTCACAAACAGTTGCAATGAGACGCCATCCTCTTCATGGAGTTTACTTCCTCTTAGGAGAGTAAGATACTAATAGAAATAACTATAAAACAATATAATGTCCAAAAACTGTTCTGAAAATATCAAGTCATTCTATTAAAATGCCAGTTGTTATTATTAATTTACCTGATATGATAAAATACTTTCTTTCAAATATGGAAAATCATTTAATTGGTATCGGCAACTCCCAGCATAAAAACTCTTTTTACTTGAGGCTGACCAGGAGATTTTCTAGGTGGCTTAGCTGATAGAGCACTGGGCTTTAATAAAATGGGGATGACAATGATATCTGCCTTACAATGTTATTGTGAGAATCAAATGAGATGATATTTGTAAAGTGCTTAGCAGTGTCTGGGCACATACTTGTGCTTATTTATTTTCCCCTTCTTTATGTGAATTTAGAGCTGAAAGGAAGCTTGGAGATCTAACTTAACTGTTTTGCAAATGAAGAAACTAAGATTAAGTCATTCATTCAATATCACATAAGCAGGGAGCATCAGAGATGGGATTTGAACTCAACATTTCCAAATCCATATCATTCATTCTATTGCAGTGTGCAGATGTTCTGAATCTTAAATTACAGAGAAGTGCCCAAGTACACTGAGAAGTCACACAGCTCCCACATGTCAGGACTTGAATCCAAGTCTTGCTGATTCTACAGTCTGTACTGTTCTAGTCATGAAGGTCTTTTCTCTGGGTCTCAGAAAGGCAAGTTTAGCTCCTTGCTTGAGGTTACCTTCCTTTCTTGCTTGTTGATGATTCATACATACTTAGTTGTCCAGTCATCTGAGGCCATGACTTTTATCCTTGTTTCCCTTCTTGGATTTTACCTCTCATGATCTTCTGGGGCCTCAACTGGTATTGAGTTTTCTGTCAGATGTAGAATAAAAATAGATATAGATATATATGTATATGTATGTGTATGTATATACAGGAGTTTTTCTTACCCTCCTTTCCTTTGGACACGCAATTCCAGGATAAAGCTATCCTATACAAGTCCTTCCACTATTTGTGGTAAGGGGCTTTCTGCCCCCTGACTTTCCATGGTCTGCACAGATCCCACCACAACCCAGAGGCTGTCTCTCCCTACTCATCACTCCACTTTTCCCTCACCACAGTGATGCAGGTGGTCAGTAAGAGAATTGAAACCACATTGTTGAACATATTGTTCCCAAGGAATACATTT
Organism: Sarcophilus harrisii; assembly: GCF_902635505.1. NCBI lineage: Eukaryota > Metazoa > Chordata > Mammalia > Dasyuromorphia > Dasyuridae > Sarcophilus > Sarcophilus harrisii. The sequence goes on along the minus strand of NC_045428.1, from coordinate 11,614,819 downwards.
CTGTTTCAGGCTCAGACTTTGGACTTGGACAGCTCAGTCTGTAACAACAAATTTCAATGAAGCACTTGTAAAAGGCAGGAAAAAAAAATCTTCCCTTTAATTTTTGGCTGCAATTTTATTCTCCAGAAAGCACACAGGAAGGACAAATAGCACTCACTGGGGTTTGGCACAGATGCACAGCTGCTTGGGCGAGTAGCATTGACATTTCCCACCCCCTGACCTTCTATAATCTCTTGCCTTATACTTCTAGGGCACAGTTAAAAGATCCCACTGATTTTGCTAAATTATACAGATATACCCAGCTGTTAAGAGACCAAACTGAACTGATGGGAGTTCATGGAGGAGGCTCGCATAAGTTAGGCAGCCATCTTTACTGACTATGTTACCTTGAATAAATCAGTTAACCTGCAAAGATCTGCTTCATCGAGGATAAAATGAGACGTTGCACTGTTGTTCTTTTTTTTTTTTTTTTTTGGTCCATCTTTCATTTTCAAAAAGGACCGATGACATTACGGGGAGATATCTTGATTTGTCCATGAATTGAATTTAAGTGAGGTAGAATTGTACAGCCTTCAGCCTCATTCACTCTTCCATCAGCATCAAAGTACAGTAGTAGCACAAGAGTCAGGGCAATTGGCAATAGCCTGGGCTGCAGAGTGGATGACCTTGGCTTCTTCCATGTCTGACTTAGTTCTAAGCACTTATTTCAGCCACATTCATGGCCATTGGAACAAATTGTTCTAATCTTCCCATTCCTCCAGAAGGAGACTTCACATGTTTGTGATAGACATTCCTCAAATTCACTAAGGATTTGAAGCTTGATGGCTACCTTTAATCTCATTTATTCTCTTTGCTGAGTCGATTTTTCCTGGGGTGTGACCACAGCCCATACTATAGTTTCTTGGAGCCATTGGTGAAAGTTAGGTGAAAGATGGACACCCAATGTGATAGATAGCCCTGAAAAAAGTGCACTAAGCCCTCACAGCAGAGATGCTAATCTTTTCTGAATGCCCAGTACACAACCTTTTGATTTTAATTATATATGTGTGAGATCATGCAAAATATATTTTCACATTAGTAAAGTTGAAAAATAACACGCAAACAAAATAAAACAATTAAAGAAAAAATGTAAAAGTATGTTTCAGTTTATATTCAGATCTAATCAGTTCTCTCTCTTGAGGTGGATAGGATTTTCTATCATGGATCCTTTGTAATTATTTTGGATTATTGAATTGATCAGAGTAGCTAAGTTGTTCCCAGTTGATCATTATTATAGCATCACTGTTACTGTGTACAATATTCTCTTGGTTCTACTCACTTAACTCTGTATGAGTTCATATTAGGCTTCCCAAGTTTTTTCTAAAAAAATCCCAATTGAATTTTTTTCTAGTACAATAGTATTCAATCACAATCATATATCATAGCATGTTTAGCTATTTCCTAATGGATAGGTATCCCTTCAGTTTCAAATTCTCTGCCACCAACAAAACAAAACAAAACAAAACAAAAAAAGCTAAAGGGATTTTTATACAAAGAGATCCTTCTTCCTTTTATTTTATGTCTTTGGGGTACAGGCCTAGTAGTAGTATTGCTGAGTCAAAAGGTATGCAGTTTTATAAGTCTTTGCCCAAAATTCCAGAATGCTTGGAACACAACTCCACCAATAATGCATTAGTGTCCCAATGTTTCCACTACCCTCTAGAATTTGTCATTTCTTTATAGTCATCTTAGATAATCTGATAATTATGATATGACACTTTAGAGTTGTTTTAATTTGTACTTCACTATTGAGTACTGATTTAGAACATTTTTTCATGTGATTATTGTTTCATTTTTTTTGAAAACTGCCTATTTGAATCCTATGACTACTTATCAATAGAGAAATGGCTTATTTTTAGAATTTATCTCAGTTCCCTATAGATTTGAAAAGTGAGACTTTTGTCAGAGAAACTTGCTGTATAAAATATCCCTACTATCTTTCTAATTTTGGTTATGTTAATTGTGTTTGTGTAAAAGTTTAATTTTGTACAATCAAACTTATTCATTTTACTTCCTGTGATCCTCTTTATCTTTTGCGTGATCATACTTGTATCTTTGGATTTATCAAACAATAAATTACTATAGCCTTTTACTACTGTGCATTGTGTATTGAATCTATTCTACTATTCCACCAATGTGTTTCTTAACTAGTACCATATTACTTTTTTTGATTACAGTTTGAACTTTGGAACTGATAAGCTGCTTTCTTAAGATTCTTTTACATTAACTAAATTGATATTTTTGATATTTTGTTCTTCTAGATGAATCCTTCTGATGTTTTGCTCAGCTCTATAAAATATTTTTAGTACTTTGATTGCTATGTCCCTGAATAAGTAAATTTATAGGTAGATGTATCATTTTATTATATTAACTTAGACTAATCATGATCAATTAATATTCTTCAGTTAGTAAGATTTTCTTTATTTGTGTGAAAAATATTTTATAATTGTGTTAAGATGATCCCTAGGTTTGTCTTGATGGGTAGATTGTCAAGGATTTTATGTTGTCTACAATTAGTTTAAATGGAATTCCTCTTTCTGTCTCTTTCTGCTGGTTTTATGTGTACTATATTGAAATGTTGATGATCAAGTAAGTCTATTTTGCAAACTACAACTTTGCTAAAGTTGTTAATTATTTCCACCATTTTTTTTATTGATTCTTTAGGGTTTTCTAAATGTACCATCCTATCATCTGCAAAGCATGAAGGTTTTGTTTGCTCATTGCTCATTTTTATTACTTCATTTTTTTCTTGTTTTACTGCTATAACTACTATTGCTAGTAACAATATTGAATAATAGTGGTGATAATGGAAATCTTTGCTTCACTGCTGAGCTTACTAGTACAGACAATGCTTATTATTCTTAGTTTTAGAAAAATAGTATTTGTTTTAAGAAAAGTTCCATTTACTACTTTTTTTTCATATTTTTTAATAGAAACGGTTGTTAAATTTTGTCAAAAAAACTTTTTTGTTACCTGTTGATCTAATCATATCATTTTACTGTTATTGTTATTAATATGATCAATTTTGCTGATAGCATTTCCTAATATTTCCAATACTTGCTGCATTCCTGGTATAAAATGCACATGGAAATAGTATATAATCTTTGTGATACATTGCTATAATCTCTTAGCTAGTAGTTCATCTAAAATTTTCTCTCCATTCTTCATTAAGGAAATTAGCTTATAGTTTCTCTGTTTTTTTCTCCCTGATTTAGGTGTGAAAACTATATTTGTATCATATAAGAAGTTTGGTAAGATTGTTTATCCATTTTTCAAATAGCTTATATAGGATTGGAATTGTTTCTTAAATGTTTAGTATGTTTCACTTGTAAAATTTGTCATATCCAGGGAATGTTGTTCCTTAGAAAGCTTACTGATGGCTTGCTCAATTTATTTTTCTATGACTGGGTTTTTAAAGGATTCTATGTTCATTTCTGTTAATCTCGAACAGTTAATATATTTTAAAATTTTTTCATCCATTTCATTTAAATTGTTTGTTTAACTGGCATATAACTGGGCAAAATGACTTCTAATAATTGCTTTGATTTTATTTTCATTGATGGTTCATTCACCCTTTTTATTTATAATAGTAGTAATTTGGTTTTCTTCTTTCTTCTTCTTAAATCTAATTAACCAATGGTTTGTTTATTTTGCTGATTCCCTCCCCCCTTAAACCAGCTCCTAGTTTTATTTATTAATTCAATTTTAAACTTTAAATTGTATTAATTTCTCCTTTGATTTTCAAGATTTCTGTTTTAATGCTTAAATGGAGATTTTAAACTTGTTTTCCCTAGGTTTTTTTTTTTTTTTTAATTGCAGCTCTTTCTCTCTTTTATTGATTTTTGCATGTAGAGAAGGAAATTTTCCCTGAAGTACAGCTTTGGCTGCATCCCACAAATTTTGTCTTAGGTTGTTATTCTCTTTAATGAAATTATTGATTGTTTCTTTAATTTGTTCTTTGATCCACTCTTTTTTTTTGTTTGTTTGTTTTTGTTTTTAGGGTTGGATGATTTAGTTTTCACTGTATGCCTCTATAGCCTTCTATTAAATATAATTTTTATTGCATTAAGATCTGAAAAAATCTATTTGATACTTTGCTTTTCTGTATTTGGTTGTAAGATTTTTATGCCCTAATACATGGCCAATTTTTATAAATCTTACATGTATAGCTGAGAAAAAGCTATATTCCTTTCTATTCCCATTCAGTTTTTTTTCAGAGGCCTATCATAGTTAGTTTCTCTAAGATTCTATCATTCATCTTCTTGCCTTCTTTCTACTTATTATGTGATTAGATTTATCTAGTTTTGAGAAGGGAAAGCTGAGGAGCCCCCCTACTGTAATTTAATGTCTATTTCCTCCCATCATTCATTTAACTTTTCTTTTAAGAATTTAGATGCTATGACATTTAGTGAATTTCGGTTTAGTATTGATGGTACCTTTTAGCAACAGGTAGTTTCTTTGCTAATCCCTTTTTAATTAGGTCTATTTTTGCTTTTGCTTGGCCTGAGATTAAGATTGCTATCCCTGCCTTGTTTACTTCAGCTTGAACATAAGAGACCTTGCTCCATCCTTTTATTTTAACTCTGTGTATCTATTTCGAATATGTTTCTTATTAATAACATTGTTACATTCTGGTTTCTAATCCATTCTGCTATCCTCTTCCATTTTATGTATTGGTTCATCCCATTCACATTTACAGTTATTACTAACCATGCATTTCTTTGTTTTATTTCCTTCTATTTAATCTTTTCTCTGCTTATTCTCTAAAGTCTATTTTGTTTTTCACCATTGCCTTCTCTTATCTATTCTCCCTTTTATCAGCCCCCTTCTTCTTATCTTCCTTCCCTCCTACTTCCTTACTTATATCATTCTTTAGACAACTCTCTATCTTCCTCATGTAGATCACTTCTTCCATTATCCTCAGAATTTTTTCTCCCCAGAACTTCTCATACTACCATTGTCATGAAGTAGAATACTAATCTTGATGAAATAAGAAGGATTTTACAATTAGCTAAGATGATTTCTGAAACTGGGACTTCCCTCTTTTGGGATAGATTTTTGTTACCAATTGAATATATAGATGTAGATGCGTGGATGCATGTGGATACACACATATCTATCTATCAATAGATATTCCCTTTTGGAACCAATTAGATGTGAGGTCCAAGCATTGGCTGTTCCCCCAGTATCATTTTTTTCTTTATTGTAAAGATATTCCCCATTCTTTCATTCCCTTCTTTTTTTTCTCTCTCTCAAGGCATTTGTCTTTCTCATTTATCCATTTTTTAAAACATTATTTCAACATATTTGACTTATTCCCATATTTTCTATGTAGAATTTTCATAAGTGCTCCAATAATTATTAAGATCTTAGAATATACATGAATCATCTTATTGAAAGATACATAGTTTAACTTTATCGAGTCCTTTATAATTTCTATTTCATGTTTCCTTTTTCATGTTTCTCTTGAGTCTTGTACTTGAAGTCAAATTTTCTAATCACTTCTACTCTTTTCATTGGAAATGATTAATATGTTTAAAAAAAAGTGTCATTTCCTTCTCCAGCTCATTTTATAGATGAGGAAACTGAGGCATACAGAGTTAAGTGACTTGCCTAGAATGACACATCAAGTAAGTCTCTGATGTTGGATTTGAACTCAGGGAGATGAATCTTCTCAATTCCAATCCTACAGCTCAATCCATTTTATCTCCTAGCTGCCCACCTAAGCACTTAGTAGGTGCTTAATAAATGCTCCCTCTATTAAAGTTCTTATCTTAACATTGATAATATCATAGACTTGTGACTAGGACTTTCAAGATTTTGGAGTTTTGTCTTTTGACAAAATGAGCCCAAAGAATGTTAATGACTCATTCAGATGCAGAGTCTGAACTGGTCTTCTCTGACTCCAACGACTTGTCCACTATGTATATTGCCTTCCAATCCCAGAAGGATATATAAAAATAATAGGAAGAATTGAAGAATCAGACTGGCAATGTGGGCGCAAGATTCTTTGAAAGTCCCATTGTGCATTTAGCAGAATGCCTGGAACATAGTAGGTGCTTAATAAATGTTGATTGATTCCTTTCAGAGAGGTAAATCTTCAGTGATTGACTTCTAAATCTCTTGGTTAGCAGGAAAATGAATCCAAATCACAATCTCAGAACTGAGAAGCGATATCAGAGACCACCTTCTCCAGTCTCTTTCTCATCAAGATTTCTATCCATGACAGACACAACAGTTGCCCATTTGCCTTTGCTTAAATGCCTCCAGTGAAGAGGCATCTCTTACCTCCTAAAAACTCATGGAGCTGTTAAGTGCTATTAAGGTTCCTTTACATAAAGTCTAAATGGATTACTTGGCAGTTTCCATTTAGAATTCCTAGTTTGTTTCCTGAGAACATTTCATTCATGTCACTCATTTTGCTGTTGAGGAAATTGAGAAGTGGAAAGGTTTGCCCCAAGATCTCACAGGTATTAATGGCAGATTGGGGACTTGGATCCCTGTCCTTTGCTTCCACAGCCAACATTTTCACTGCATTATCGCATCCATATTAATCTTCTGACCTTTCTCTTTTTTTTTTCCAAAATAAATGTCTTAAAAATCCTTTTGCTTGTCTTCAGTTTGCCTTCACAGCTCTAGTGTGCCTTGAGATTTTAGCACTTTAAGGATTATTTGTGCAAGACAATGTTATCCTTTCTCCTTTATTCATCTTTTATCTCTTCTAGATTCCAATTTCTTTACCTCTTTTTTAAGCCTAAATTTAATATTTTATTTCATTCTTTAGACAACTCTCTATCTTCCTCCTGTAGATTACTTCTTCCATTATCCTCAGAATTTCCCCGCCCAAGAATTTCTCATCCTACGATTGTCATAAAGTAAAATATTAATCTTGATGAAATAAGAAGGATCATAAAATTGGCTAAGATGATTTCTGAAACTGGGATTCCCCTCGTCTGGGATATTTTCTTGTATTCACCTAATTGTTGCAGATTTTACTTATCAAATGCTCTTTTAGGTACTCATCCGAGGATAGAGTAAGATAACTTTTGTAAACCATTTTGCTAATCTCAAAGTGCTATATAAATGCTGGCTATGATTATTATTTTTATTTACATATGAAATATATTCCAATAAATGTTGAAATTGAGTCGTGTTTGTCTTCATCTCTCCTGCTACCAAGCTTTACAACTGATTCTTATTATCTTTTGGGGGGAGAATTGAATTAGATTAAGAAATATCTATTCAGTCACTATCAAACAATTAAGAGAAACTAGGCTTAGCAAGTTTAAGGTGCATTTTATAAGTCAAGGATTTGCAGTAGGTCCCAGAAGGGATACATGTTCCCCTTCTACACTGCAGCATGAATGGTGAACAATCTGCTTCTGTAGATATAGGAAATGGACTCCATGCTGCACTTGGTGAAAGGCTGGTTGCAAGAGAATTGAGGATAAAGGGATTTTGTAATTGACAGCAGTAATTGAAATGCCGGACAAGTGATCAGGAGCAGAATAATTTTAAAACAAATAAAGCATCCATTCCATCATAAATCAGAGATATTTGGAATAGCTGCAAGACAGTTTAAAGAAGAATTTAAATTGAAGAGTTGGCAAGACCTTAGTCGATTTGGAAAGGAATGAGAAGGGCACGTGTTGTCTCTCAAACTCTTTAAAGGGTGGTTTGAGCCTGGATGTGGATGAGGCTTGCTGTTCTTAAAGGGATCACCTAATTAGCTCTATATGGATCCTTTATCTCATCATACAACCTGAAATTGGAGTCTCGGGGGATTATTTCTTTATTAATTATTCTGTAAATTGGCAGCCTCTTCTTAGTGTCCTTGCCTTTCTGTTGATATGTGGGCACAATCCCTCTGTCTCTCACCCCTTACTTCTGTCCACCTACTTTCTCTGCTTGACTCTAGGGTGTAGGAGGTGGTGTTCCAAGTTAGAAAGTTTTCTGATTTAGCCAATTTAGCATTACTAGTGAAGGATGATTTGTAGATTTCTCTTTAAGCTAGAATTTCCTGGAAAGATTGAATGTCTGAATTAATTTTCTATGCCTAATAAACTTAATGCTCTTTTCCCAAAGAAGAGTTGGGGTGGGCTGCAGCCAAAGCTCCATGACTCTGGGATATTAAGACTTGATGGTGTTTGTGCCTCCCTTACCCCCTCAAAAAATGTCTTTTCATTTCATTTGAATATATTTATTTTGGATAAAATGATATTTGCCCATATTTTTTCCCCTTCCACCTAGAATAGAATATCTTTACAAAAAAATATTTCATTTATCTTCATGTATCTCTAGCACCTAGCACAGGCCTTGGTACATAATAGCTTTCTAATAAATGGGATGATCCCACCATGTATGACATAACTGGGATATATCAGGTGAGAAAAGTTTTTACTTCAGTCAGAGGACTTCAGTTCAAACCCTGCCTCTGATACTTACTACTTGTGTGACCTTGAGCATGTCCCTTCAAAGTTTTACTTGGACCTCAGTTTCTTTATTTGTAAAATGAGAACTCTCATTGGGCCTCTGAGTTTTCTTTAATCTTTAGTTCTACAGTGTTCATTGACTGCCTCTCCCCATTCTCTCCCACTACACACAAGGAAAAAAACAGTAGTGGGAGAGGAAGGGAGAAGGGAAGGAGGAAGGTTAGGTGGGAAAGAAAGATAATGAAGGAGGAGAAAGAGGAAGAGTAAAAGGAAGAGAAAGAGTAGTGATAAAAGATAGTGGCAGTAGTTAGTAGCGGTAATAGTAGTAGTAGCAGTAGTAATAGCAGTAGTAGTAGTAATAGTAGCAGTAGTAGTAGTAATAGTAGCAGTATTAGTATTAGGAGTAGCAGTAGTAGAAGTAATAATAGTAGCAGTAGTAGTATTAGTAGTAGCAATAGTAGTATCAGTAGTAATAGTAGTAGTAACAGTAGTAATAGTAGGTGAGTAAAAGAATACTTGATCTCACTCAGTTATCTTTCTATCCCTTCCTCAAAAGTTGGTCTCTCTCAGTTATCTTTCTACCTTCCTCAAAAGTTTGAGTTTAAATCTATACACACTTTAGAGAAAAGCCATTTTTGGTTCGGTCCATTAATTCATTCATCAAGCGTACCTACTATCTGCCTGCTGCCATGCCAGTAAAGCAATATGGAAATATCTGCCCTTAAATAGTTTTCATTCTACTGAGGGAAATACCAGATCGCAGAGAAGAAAACATAAAATAGATTCAAAATCATTATGAAGTCATTTTGAAATGGAAAGGGCCCTGACAATTGAGGCACAAGAGGGAGAATCATGGTGGGCCTTATGTGTAAGGTGGGACAAGAGCCTCCTTGACTTTTGACTACCAGTCTTCAGAACTTTGAGTTGTAATGACACAGAGACGGCCTCCATGCCCACAAGCTCTGAGTCAAAATATATTTGACTATATGAGTTTGGGCAAATCATTAAACCTCTCAGTATCCCAGGATGTCTCTAAGCAAGTTAAATGGTTAATACTGAATTGTGTTGACAGAAGAAGCTTTCTCACTAGGTAGTCCCCTAGATTCATTCATTCAGTGAATAAACATTTATTAAGTACCTACTATATGCCAGGCACTGTGCTAAACGCTGAGGATAAGAGAAAGGCAAAGGATAGTCCTTTCACTTGAGGATCTCATAGACTGATATGATCATGTGAACATCAGTGAAATTATAGGTTTGCTCCAAAATAGAAAGAAAAGCTCTCCAAATCCCAGTGCCCTTAAGGATAACCCTTCCTTTATCTGCTTTCATCTTAAATGACTCATTTGCCAGTAGTACGCTATCTTCGGCATATCTGGAGACCATTATTCCTTCAAGTCTTGACCTGACATTTGGTGAGCCTTACTTCCAGTCTGTGTGACTTTGGCTAAATTGTTTAATCTCTCTGGGTCTCGATTTCCCCAACTGTAAAATGAGAGGGTTGCAGTAGAAAGTGTGTGAAGTTCTTTTCAGCCTCACATCTACCATGCTATGAGCCTTCTGAACCAATCTCCAGATGGGAATTGTCAGCTAGGAAGGGAAAGAGACATTACAGCAGCATTTCCCCCATTTCCATGTGATTCACTTCAGCTTGTCTGGCACCCCTCTCGGTGATGTGTCAGCCCCAGAGATCCTTATTCTTGACTGAACTGGAGCAGCTGTGCTGGACCCAGCGCCAGGCAGATGGAGGTGAAACGAGAAACTTGATCCTCTATTGGCCAGGAGCGAGAGGAAGGCAGGATGCTCCGGATGCTCCAGAAGCTAGTCAGAGCATTTGGTTTCTTCTCCGTATCTCAGCCCTTTGCTGCTAGGCACTGAGTTAGATGAAACACTCCACCAGATCTGACAGCCCCTTAATTACAGGCTTCTGGTGACCCAGCAGCTCAGCTCCCTTGATGTGCCCTGCATGTGAACTGATTTCCGTGACAGCTGAGCAGCCTAGCAGGGCCACTTGTTCTAGGTGAAAACATTTGAGGACAGACAGATCTCTAGATCAGCAAAAGCCAACTTACACAAAACAGTCACTTGATGGTATCTGGAACTCTTGGAAGTGCCCACAGGGAACAGCTTGGGAACACTCGAAGCTGGAGGGCAACCACAAAGGATGTGGTCACTCGCTGTTTTTCATTCTGAGCTTCTCGGGGAATCTGCCCAACTCCCAAGAGGATAAAACAGACCCAAAGAGCAAATAAGATATTCTGGCCCGGAGAGATCACTTGGAAGGCTTCTGGGAACAGACACAGAGGTGGGTGCTTCCAAGGTCAGGGGTATGGCTATTCTGTTTTGTTTGGTACTCGTCCTGGTGGTCAGCTTCTAGCTTGTCTCTAATGAAATACAGACTGTGGGGTATCAAGCCATTGACAGCTGAGCCTCCCAGCTGCTCCGCGATGAATGGCTCCCAGCTAGAGCCAAAGTGAGTGTCAGAAGCATGTCAGAGTGGAGCACCGTTTGGCAGCTTAGGCTGGCGAAGCAGTTGTGGCGGGAACGAAGGGGGGGGGGGGGGTAAGATTTCTTTCTGCCTCACTTGATAAGGACTTGTGCTTCCTGTTTTTCCTGGAGCTCCAGAAAGCTACAAGGAAATCAGTAGCCTGAGCAATGGAGAGTCAGAAGATGTTTAGCTCAAAACTGTTTTTTTTTCTTTTTGCAAAATAAAGAAAGAAATGAAGTCTGCGATTTCATTGGTACAGGGAACATCTGGATAAGGAGCTTCTTCCACTAGTGCAGGGCAGCTCCTCCTTTGAAGATCTTTGAAGATCTCGGCACTGGAAGCAGGGCCATCAAACTGAAATAAAAAATGGGCAGTCCAAATGTAAGGATCCCTAAAGGGGACGTGGCACATAGTTTTAAAATGTTATCTATATATTATTGCATTTTTTTTATTTCTTTTGTTAAAGATTTCCTAATTACATTTTAGTCTGGTTTCTGACCCAGATTTATCTTTCTACCCTTGAAAATTGAGAAGGCATTGAAAGATTTCCCTAATATGCACCAGAGCCAAAGAGACTTAAGCTCAGGACTTACAGCTTTCCATCCACCACATCTATCTCCTTCTCCTCTTTTTCCTCCTATTCCTCCTCCTCCTCCTCTTCCTCCTTCTCATTCTTCTTCTTCCTCTTCCTCTTCTTGTTCTTCTCCCTCTCCTCCTCCTCCTCCTTTTTCTTCATTTTCCTCCTCTTTCTTCTTTTTCTTCCTCTTTTTTCATCTTCCTCCTCATGCTCTTTCCTCTTCCTCTTCCTCTTCTACTTCTTCCTTTTTTTCATCTTCCTCCTCATGCTCTTTCCTCCTACTCTTCTTCTTCTTCTTCTTCCTTTTTTCCATCTTTCTCCTACTCTTTCTTCTTCTTTTTCATCTTCTTCCTTTTATTCTTCTTCTTTTTCTTCTCCTTTTTTATTTTTCATCTTCTTCCTCCTCCTTCTTCATCTTCTTGCTCTTCTTTTATTTCTTCATCATCTTTTTTCTTTCTGTCTCTTATTCCTCTTGTATTTCTCTGTTTCTATATGTCTCTCTATGTGTCTATCTCGCTCTCTGTTTCTTTTTATCTCTATCTCTCTGTTTCTTTTTATCTTTATCTCTGTCTCTCTTGTCTCATTAGTTGCATGACCTTTGGCATCTCAATGAGCTTCTCTCTAAGATTCAGTTTCTTTGGCTACAAAATGAGGGTAAATGGCAAGATATGTCCAAATGGCAAGATGTGTCCTCTGGTCTCTTCCGACATCTAATCTATCAATCAAGCAACAAGCATTATTAAACACGTACTTTGTACCAGGCCCTGGGAATATAAAGACAAAAGTGAAAGTCTCCACTATTAAGGAATTGGAGGAAATGACATAGACATTTAGACAGATAAATAGACTGGTAATTAGGAAGAGAGATGAATGAGTAAGTAAATAATGGATAAGTGTATATACAAAAAGAAAGATGAATGGATAGACATATAGATAATGACTGTGTGTATTGAGAGACAGAGAGAGGATAAATAGATGTAGATAGAGAGATAGATGAAAAAGAGAATAAGCATTTATGTAGTACCTACTATATGTCATTGTGATACATGTTTTACAAAAAGTATCTTGTTTGCATATACAAAATAAAAAGAAAGTAGTTGAATGGGGAGGCAACAACACTGGGTGAGATAGGAAAGTCATAATGTAGCAAATGGTACTTGACCTGAATCTTTTTTTTAAATTTTTATTATATTTTTTTATTGACAAAACATATGCATGGATAAATTTTCAAACATTGACCCTTGGAAAAACTTCTGTTCCAACTTTTCCCCTCCTTCCCTCCACTCCCTCCCCTAGAGGGCAGGTAGTCCCATTCATGTTAAAGTATTTATGTTAAATACAATATATGTCTACATATTTATACAGTTTTGACCTGCATCTTTAAAAAAAAAAAAAAACCTGGAAATTTTAAGGGCAAAGGGGAGGGGAAGGGCATTTCTAGATATAGGAAGAATAACTAGTTCAATGAAATGGTAAAGAATCGGAAATGGAATGTGTCATGTGCTAATAAAAAATGCCCAGAGAGGATGAGAGAGTAATAATGGATAATGAGGGTGAAAAGAGAAGGAAGCGCTAGACTTTAAATGCCAAACAGAGACATTTCTCTTTATTTACTCCCAGATTCTTTCCACATGGGAAAGGCTGTTATTGGTAGTACCTAGACAGGGGAATATCTGAGGGGACAATGTGCAGACAGCTGGATACAAGCTGATAGATGAAAACAGCCTTAATTAGTTGAAAACATCAAGGACTTGCTATTTTTTTTATTTTAAAAAGGATAGATGTTGTTTTGACACATCAGTCACTTCCTAATCTCCAAATTCCCATGGCATCATCCCATAAGTAAAACAAATGCAACTGATCTATGTGTCAGTATTTCCAAAAAAAAAAAAAAAAAAGATAACTTGGAAAAATGTTTATGGAGAGTCTGCTTCTTATTCACTAGCATATTATTCCCATTATGGACTCCCTATGGATGCTGAGAGACTCCAGTCTTCTGTTTATGGGAGACATTGTGTGTATCACAACAAAATCTGGGATGCTAAGAAGCCTCCTGCAAGAGATCCACAAGCACACCTTCTCCCAGGTAAAAATAATTGGATAAAGAAGGAGTTTTTTTCATACTATGATGAGTTGTTGCTTGGACAACCTATCAACTTTCTCAATCAGTATATGCAAGTATTATATATGTCAGCACACACATGTGTACACATACATATACACATATACACTTATTGTCTTGGACAACTCAAAACTGAACTACAAGAAGAGAGAAGGTTGGATTGCCCTGGGAAATTACAGCTTTGTTTTATTTTGGTTTTCTTTGTTCAGTCATTTTTCAGTCATGTCTGAATCTTCAGGACCCCAGTTGGGGCTTTCTTTGCAAAGATACTGGAATGGTTTGCTATTTCCTTCTCTAACTCATTTTTACAAATAAGGAAACTGAGGCAAACAGAGCTTAATAACTTGCCCCTAGTCATACAGCTAAACGTCTGAGGCCATATTTGAACTCGGGGAGATGAGTCTTCCTGACTCCAGGCCTGGTATTTTATGTACCATGTTGCCATCTAGCAGTTCTTTTGCAGAAATTAGCAAACCAAGATTTATGATGAAGCATAGAAAAAGATGTCATCAAAAGAATGGCAGAAAGGGAATTAATGAAAAAAAAATCAAATGAAGGTGGCTTAGCTGTACCAGATCTAAAATTATATTGTAGAGCAGCAGTTACCAAAACTATTTGGTATTGGCTAAGGAATAGATTAGTTGATCAGTGGAATAGATTAGGTTCAAGGGATAAAACAGTCAACAAATATAGCAACCTAGTCTTTGACAAACCCAAAGATCCCAGCTTTTGGGATAAGAACTTACTGGGAAAATTGGAAACTAATATGGCAGAAACTAGGCATTGATTCATACTTAACACCGTACACTAAGATAAGGTCAAAATGGGTTCATGACCTAGGCATAAAGAATGAAATTATTAATAAATTAGAGGAACACAGGATAGTTTACCTCTCAGACCTGTGGAAGGGGAAGGTCTTTATGACCAAAGAAGAACTAGAGATCGTTACTGATCACAAAATAGAAAATTTCGATTACACCAAACTGAAAAGTTTTTGTACAAACAAAACTAATGCAGACAAGATTAGAAGGGAAGCAATAAACTGGGAAAATATTTTTACGGTCAAAGGTTCCGATAAAGGCCTCATTTCCAAAATATATAGAGAATTAACTCTAATTTATAAAAAATCAAGCCATTGTCCAATTGAAAAATGGTCAAAGGATATGAACAGACAATTCTCAGATGAAGAAATTGAAACTATTTCTAGTCATATGAAAAGATGCTCCAAGTCATTATTAATCAGAGAAATGTAAATTAAGACAACTCTAAGATACCACTACACACCTGTCAGATTGGCTAAGATGACAGGAAAAATTAATGATGATTGTTGGAGGGGATGCGGGAAAACTGGGACATTGATGCATTGTTGGTGGAGTTGTGAACGAATCCAACCATTTTGGAGAGTAGTTTGGAACTATGCTCAAAAAGTTATCAAACTGTGCATACCCTTTGATCCAGCAGTGTTACTACTGGGATTATATCCCAAAGAGATTATAAAGAAGGAAAGGGACCTGTATGTGCACGAATGTTTGTGGCAGCCCTTTTGTAGTGGCTAAAACTGAAACTGAATGGATACCCATCAGTTGGAGAATGGCTGAATAAATTGTGGTATATGAATATTATGGAATATTACTGTTCTGTAAGAAATGACCAACAGGATGATTTCAGAAAGGCCTGGAGAGACTTACACGAACTGATGCTGAGTGAAATGAGCAGGACCAGGAGATCATTATATACTTCAACAACAATACTATATGATGACCAGTTCTGATGGACCTGGCCATCCTCAGCAAGGAGATCAACCAAATCATTTCCAATGGAGCAGTAATGAACTGAATCAGCTATGCCCAGAAAAAGAACTCTGGGAGATGACTAAAAACTATTACATTGAATTCCCAATCCCTATATTTATGCACACCTGCATTTTGATTTCCTTCTACAAGCTAATTGTACAATATTTCAGAGTCTGATTCTTTTGTACAGCAAAATAACGTTTTAGTCAGGTATACTTATTGTGTATCTAATTTATATTTTAATATATTTAACATCTACTGATCATCCTGCCATCTAGGGGGGGGGGGGGGTAAGAGGTAAAAAATTGGAACAAAAGGTTTGGCAATTGTTAATGCTGTAAAGTTACCCATGCATATATCCTGTAAATAAAAGGCTATTAAATAAAAGCCAAAAAAAAAAAAAAAAAAGAAAGAAAAATAATAGCTTAGGGATAAAAAAAAAAAAGAATGGCAGAACATGTTTAATTTATTTTGGATCGCTTGTTGTCTTGAGGAAGAGAGGAGAGGGAGAACAATTTGGAACACAAGGTCTTGCAAAGATGAATGTTGAAAACTATCTGCATGTATTTGGAAAAATAAAATTATATATATATATATATATATATATATATATGTATGTGTGTATGTGTGTATGTGTGTGTGTACATATATTCCTTTAAAAAGAGAAGGATGGCAGAAAGCATGAAAATGTGGAAAGATCCTTGGATTTGGCGTCTGATGAATGGTATCGAATCCTATCTTTATCCCTATGATCCGGGGCAAAGCCCTTAATGATCATTATAGCACTTACAGAGTATTTTAAGATGTAGGAAGATCTTTACACATCATCTTGTTTGAACTTCACCAACAATTCTTTGAGCTTATCATCTCTATTTAAGAGCTGAGGAAACTGAAGCTCATAAAGGTTTAGTAATTAGTACAGTTGCACATAGCTGGTGAGAGATGGAGGCTGGATTCAAACTAATATATTCCAGACCCCTAGTCCAATCCTCCACTACTCCATCCAGCTTCAACTAAATCTTAAACCAAAGACGAGGGCTTTGATTGTCTTATCTGTAAAATGATAATTTTCTAATATTCTATTGTACTATAATTCTATGATCATCAGGATATGTGAGTAAGAAAGAAAAGGGACTGGCCACATAGAGGGAGGCCTCGGTAATGTACAGCAAAGCATGCTCCATCTGTGTCTTTAGGATGTCAATAAATCCTCTTGCAACACTGAAGGCATTCCCTGGAGTGAATTTATGGGAAGACAAGAACAAGAAGTACAGAAGGAGATTGTTTAATGAGTTGTTATCAGCATCAAGGGAGGGAATACCTACATCAGTGAGGTCACAAGTCCATTGATGTACAACATTATGGAAACCCACATCCACTTTAAATCAAGAAAAAGATCTGAGGGCATTCACCTTTTTTATAGAGGTTCATGTGTTGCTTTAAGAGATGACTTTTAAATGGCATCTAACTTTTAGATTTAAAGGTAAAACATTAATGGATTAAACACTGTTGCCTTATAGTTGGTTCCTAGTTTTTGATAGCAACTAATGGTATCTAGCCTTACTTTTCCCTTCTTTCATAAAAAAATACATTATTCATGTAGAAATTGCTCATCTAAATGTAGGAAAATTCCCTTCTACAAGATTTTGATTGATCTGAATATCCTCAATGTAAATAGTGCTTCTAATGGTGCAGATTTAACCCATTTGTACTATGTGCCTCTGCCCATACCCTTTCATAAATCCCTCCCTGGAGCTACTGTCAACATGCTGAGGGGCTACCTGTAAATCTACTCACATTTTATGGACATCAGTGCCCGATGCATCCATCGCTTGCTCTTGCCACATTTGACCCGCCTGCCTTAAAGGCATGGTAGCCGTATGTTTAGATTGAGATGGAAGTAAAATACAAACCAATAGCATGTGATGTTACTGCTTTTGAATTTGTTGTTGTGTTTGTTTTTAGTATGGAAAAGGTTGATCTAGTCTGTTGCTAAGGCAATAGATCCTAAACCTTGCAGCACCAAAAGAAAAGAGCTCAAGGACAGACCCTTGAGGTATACCCCCCCCTTTTTAGTTCAGGAAGAACCTAATTCCTGATACAGAGAATAAGGAATGAAAAAGAGGAGAAAAAAGGAGAACCAGAGAGACTTGTGTCTCTTCCACCAACTAGAGAAGCTTATCTGTGAAAAGCAATACTATGAGGCAACAGAATTAATCCATTAATGCTTTATCTTTAAATCTAAAGGTCAATGGCATTTAAAAAGTCATCTCATCTCTCCTCCTACTCCTTCTTCTCCTTCTCCTCTTCATCATTCTTTTTCCTTCTCCTATTCCTCTGCCTCTTCTTTTTCCTTCTTTTCCTTCTCCTCCTCCTTCTTCTCTTTCTCTTCTTCCTCCTTCCTCCTTTTCTCCTCTTCATCATCTTCCTCCTTTTTCTCTTCCTCCTCCTCTTCTTCTTTCTCTTCTTCTTCTCCCTCTTCCTTCTCTTCCTCCTTCTTCTTTGTCATGGCTCACCAAGCTTCCATTATAAAATGTACACTTCTCCACCCACAAAATCAAAAGCAAATTGAAACAAAGATGCAGGCAGGGCATTCAGGGTGCATAATTCTAGAGCATCACCTATCACAGATTTGGGTAACACTGTTCTTACCATCATCTGAGTTTATGGTGCTGGACAGGGTGATGGGCTGGCTTATTGTATCACTCTGCTCTGAACATTTGGATTTCTAAACCATGGCCCTGAAGTTCCTCACTTTGGATGTGTTTCTCTATGTAACCCCATGTTATTTGTTTTCTTCCTCCAGGAAGGCAGTATGACATAGAAGAGTCAGGGTTCGGGATGAGATCTTAAGCACAGTCTCATTGGCTGAAGTTGGCTCAGTATAAGGTGAGAGATGGTATAGGATTCTTGAGAAGAAAAAGAAGGACTATCTGCCATTGAGAACGTGATAGAAGAGAATATATAGATAGAAGAGAAATATAGAAAATTATAGGAATAACTTTGTGGTAATGAGAGCCAAGTGGTGACAGATCACATCAAATTATAGTAGGTCCAGTCAGCATGAGTGTGTAATTTTGTTTAGCATATTCAGCAGTCCTTGGGTAGGCTGTTAAGAGGCACATGGTAAAATAAACCTGGCCTGGGATTTAGCAAGTCACAAACAATTGTAGGACAAGGGTGCAACAGATTCAAGGGTAGAGCAGAAAGTTGAATTTATAAGCCAAAGTCAAGATTGAGAAGGGAGAAAACGAAGCCAGAGCAGAAATCATGATCTGAGAACTCCCTGAAGGATGGCAGGATTGGAGGTCACAGGGAGGCTCCATTAAGAGTATCCTACTAAAGAGATAAGAAAACCACAAGGAGCCACAAAGTATTTGCTCAGAAAAAAGTAAAAACAAGAAAATAAAGCTGTTTGTCTAGAGATTTGCAACTGTTAAGAGTCTTTACCCCAGGGTTATTGAAATTATATGATGAGTCTAGTCTTGTTAACCCTACAAAAGGTCCTTGATACTACTTCCTTGACATAAATAATTCTATCCTGATCTGCAATATTTTACATAAACCATAAAGAAATCTTAAACATCAACCAGGGTTTGTCTTAAGAATGTATAAAAGCTGTCAAAAATGCATGTTAATCTTGCCTGGGAGGCTATTCTTTTTGGAATTATATTATATATAACAAACGTATATGGCTCTAAACAAAATATGGAAGTTCTTCCTCCTCTCCCTCCCTGCCCCCAAAAATATATGACCCTAATAATCTGACCCTAAACCCAATATTTAAGATCTTTCTCCTCTCCCTCCCCATTGCCCATAGTATTAAAAGCTATTTTTTTCTAGGTCAGGCACAGTTACATTGAGAGGCATGTGAGGAGATGACCCCTTTTGGCAGAAAGCCTCTAATTCTATGTCTTCCTACCAACCTTTCACCCACTGACCAATAGGCACCAGCTTTATATTCCCCTAAGTATTTTAAATGCCCCATTATTAGAGAATTCTTGCACATGATAATGTGACTTTTAGCAGACATCTGGGGGCTAGGGAGGACTGTCACTCATTATTTTTGGCTTTTCAATTCATTATTCAGTGGAAAACAACAGGAACTCAAAAAGAGATATATGAGAATGAGAAGGCTAGAGAGTGAAGTTACTAACCATCAGCCAAAAAAGAAATATTGTGAAAGCATTTATCTATGAATCTTAACATAAGAGGGTGTCAGAATATATTTTACACACGATTAGCTCTGCATCTGATTTTACAAGGTTAAGGTAATATCTCTGTATGTCTCCTGTCCCCAAAACAGCACAAGAAGAATACCTTCCATTTGACATCCTTTTAAAATTGCTGTGCTAAAAGAGCTTTATTACTGAAACAGTATCATATCATATCACGTAGTAACGATATCATTTGGTAGATTTATTTGACATTAAGAGCCAGAAGGTCATGGCAAAAAGTGAAAGTTCACATCATGACCTTGGGTGCTTATGATTTTGCTACTTAGAATTTCCTTTTTTGGAACTGCTTTCTATATACTTTACAATACTTGACTTTTGAAACCTGGTACGTTGGCAGGTCTTTGTATCTTTTATGATCCAGCTTCAGCAGCAGCCAGTGCCCACTTCTCATTTTTCCTTGCTTTCTCTATCACTAATTGACATTGATCATATGTAAGAAAGACTCATCCTTCACTTCTCATCTCCTTTTGCTTTGAAGTCACTAGTTACTGCCAATTAAGGCCTAACAGAAGAATACAACTCTACAAGCTCGGCCTGAATTTTCTTTCTATCTGTTTATATAAGCTCAGTTTCTTCAGGTGATTGGAACCCAGCCAATAAGGCATGAGAAGCAGACATCTCCCGCTGCAGGCACGCGTCTCTTACTTCCCTTCCACAAACCTTTCCTTTAGCTCTAGTCTAAGTTCATTCTCTGGAAGTTTTCTGGTGACTGTCAAACACTGCAGTTTCTCTGCTTTTGATACACTTATTATGTTCCTCATTCTAGATTGTCTATAGGATGTCAGAAAAGAGAGTGATTTGGATTAGAAAACGTTCCAATTTGTATCCTGTCTAAGAGAACCTAGATTTATGCTTCTGCTCTTATGGGCAAATTTTGAAGCAAAAAAGATATTCAGACTGATAAGTCTGGATCCACCCCTCAATCCACAGAAGATAGCTAAGACTCAAAACATGTCTTTCATCACTACATATTAGCGTTTCAAGTAGTTAAATCCTTTAAATCTCAATGAGAAAATAAATCTCAATTCCATCTATGTTTAATAACAAGATAGCAAGATTAAAAAATAAAACAGTGCCCGATGGCTTTTTTTTGTTCATTTTCCTTTATAGTTATTGGCTCTGAATGCAACTTGGTTTCATGTTCACTCATAGTTTCATGCATAAGTTGAGTTATTTGAAAATCTTACTAATATAACTAGAAGAGATGTCAGTGGGAGATTTCCTCATGCACTAAACAAGCTTATTTACTATTTTGACCATCTTCAGTCTTGTCTAGTCATACCTTTATCAGTGTCATCTTACAGAATTATTGATATACCATGACAGATCCCTTAGGTCATCACAAAACCCAACTCTTATTCTGTGCATTGGATTGCCTGAGGCAGAGATCAGAAGGTCTTACTGGAACTACCTCTTGTAGCATTGATCAGCTTAATGTTGTATCTTCTTGATCCAATTAGTGATGTTTGCTAAGAACCCTTGGGGTTCTTAATCATGTTACCATAGTTATCATCCACAAAACATTTATTGACGTTTATTCTTTGTAGGACGTTATGCTAAGTTTTGTACTAGACACAATGATGTATAAGATGCGGTGTCTGCCCACCATGGCTTTGCATTCTGGTTGGGAAGATGAGAAATAAACAAAAATAGGGCAAAGATACAAGGCTGCATTGGTTAAGCAAGACCCGAAATTAAATCCTCTTTCAGATGATTACAATCTGTGTGATCTTAGACAAATGACTTAAATTCTTTGCTCCTCACTTTCCAGATAAATAGTAAAATTTATTTTATTTATACTATTTATTAATATTAAAATATTCCATTTTATTCTATTATAATATTTATTATTCTATGCTATTCTGTTATACTATTATTTATACTATACTATTGTTATTTATTAATAGTAAAGTAGTTATGACCTACCAAGCTGGTTATGAGGATCAAATGAGATAACATGGTAATCATTTGACACATTTTAAAGACTATGTAAATAAATGCTAGCTATTATTAGGAAAAGGGAGTGATCAATGAGGGCTAAGGTTTGAAAAGGAAATGGGATATGTGAGGCAGAGCCATAAGGATCAATTTTTATAACAGTTCAAGTATTTGAAGTGGTAGCCAGGTGTTACAGTGGATGGATTGCTGGTTCTGGAATCACAAGACATCTTCCTGAGTTCAAATCTGACCTCAGACACTAGCTGTGATCCTGGCCAAGTCAATTAATGCAGTTTGCCTCAGTTTCCTGGCCTGTAAAAATGAGCTGGAGAAAGAAATGACAAACTCCTCCAATATATTTGCCAAGAAAACCCCAAATGGGGTTATGAAGAATCAGCCGAGACTGTAAAATGATTAACAAGAAGCACTTGAAACAATCCTAAGGCTAGTGATTCCAAAGACACTGTCAGATATTGCTGTGTAAGCATTAGGCAAAATGATCATCAGCAAATCAAGGAAGAGTTTACAGGAAAGATGGCGCAACAGTTGGGAGCTCCTGTTCTAAATAATTGCTGTTCTTCTACACTGATGAGAAACAGTAGGGACTGTCACAAGTCTAAACTTTTAGTACCATGAGGCAAAGCCTCATTTGTCCCTACTTAGTTGTGTCTCTAAAATTTTCAGTAGGACAACATGAGTCTTGAAAATCTTTCCAGACAAAGGGAATTTTGGGCAAACCATCAGTCTATGGGCTATGCATTCTATGTGTGTGCACGTTTTTGTGCACAAGTATATGAGTGTGTTGTGATCTACGTGCTGAAAATTGCTATGATTCTAGTTTGTTTGTAACCGTCAAATTAAAACAGACTGAATAATACATGTTTCCTTCTCATGTTATTTATGTGATGACAAAGAATGAATGTAAATGTTATGGAACAGGATAAAAGCATCTGGTTTTTATTATGATTATATTTGCAAATATTTAATTTCGTGCAACCAAAACCTTGGGGAGGAGAAAGAGAAGCAAAATGATTTTGAAGAAAAGGTAAAGTACGAATCTTCTGTAAAGACAAGAGGGCAAGTCTGCCAAAGTCTGAGCAACTTTCTGCAGTTCATATTGGCAACATCTTTTTCTCTCCTTGAAGGATTTTTTTCCTTCCCTAAAAGCCTAATTTTTCAAGTTCTCATCTCTGCATAAAAGTGACATTTGCCAACCATTAAAAAATGAGGCAACAGATGGATTCAGAAACATTTGAGGGAAAAATTGCCCAAACTGATGCAGAATGGGAGGAGTAGAACTAATACAATATATGCAAAAACATTTTAATAACAAATGTCTTGTGAGGCAAAAATTCTGATCAAAATGGGAACCAATAGCAATATCAAGAGACCAATCAATAGTGAAGCATTAGGGACATCCTGACAGATGGACAGATGGACAGAAGGAGGTATATAGACATTTCTGAATGGGGCCAATAGGTGGTTTTGTTTTACTTGATTATCATTGCTTATGAAGAAAAATGTTTTGTTTGTTTTTTTTTTTAATGATAAGAAATGGAAATTAAGGGAAAGCACGAAGCTAACAATATTGGTACATAGAAGAAAAAGCCCAGTCATTGGAATAGAGTTCAGAAGGAAACACTGGCAAGTAAGCATCTTTGAAATAAGTCTATTGAATTTATTCTGTACTTTTAAAAAAGCAAGTGATATATCATATTTGCCTGCTTTTAGTTTTAGTTATCATTTCTACAGGTTCTTTTGTTTCTAGCTTATCTATTTTTCCTATAATTTAAAATATAACCTCCTTAATTTTTAGTTTAGATTCTCTTTTGTCAGCTGCTTATTTTTAAATGCATTAGTTCAATAATCATTTTTTTGATATTTTGTTAATTTCTATTTATAAGAATATGATTTTTCCTCTGAGTAGTGCTGTAAAATGTAGTTCAAAAACAGTATCATTATATTTATTATTATCACTATTTGTATCATTTATCATTATAATTTTAATTAATACTTATAATTAAATAATTAATATAATGATAAATTAATGGTGATAATTAAATTAATTTAATATAATTATTGTTTCTATCCTTTAGAAGTCTCCAGGAGATACTGACACCTCCTTTGCTCACTTACTTCAATGTGGAATTATCTTTAATGTATGGTGCTATCCCTATGAGATGACCAATAGCTGGCAAGCTACCTCTCCAACTATTCTAACATCTCCAGCCATCTTAGAGAAATTGGACAATACATTTCCCACCACCAACCCCCCTCATTTCTAAGAGATGAGTCTTTAGATTTATCCTGCCGGGGGCTGATTTCATGCTACTGACACTTTGTGAAGTCTCCTTGTGTTACCCTCCCTGGCCAAAATACTCCTTTCCCCCCACCCCACACACACCTTCACCATCATTAAAATAGATGCTCCTTACCAACAGGTAAGTAGGTATTATTTTACTTGTTTTTATATTTTCAATGCCTGGCACATAGTAAGTGCTTAGAAAAGTCTATAATGTATATATTATGCATTACATATGTATATCTATAATAATAACATAATATTTGTATAGCTATAATAATAATAGCTAATATCTATATAGTGCTTATATATACTAGACACTGTGCTAAGTGCTTTACAATTATTATTTCATTTGGTCCTTACAACAATCTGCAGGAATAGCTACTATCATCTATCTATCTATCTATCATCTATCTCTATCTATCTCCATTCATCCAGCCACCTATCTATATCTATCTTTCTTATTATTTTTCTTCTTTCTTTCTTTCCTTCCTTTCTTTTTTATTTGCTTTTTTCCTTCCTTCCTTTCTTTATTTCTTTTTGTTTCTCTTATGATTTGGGATTCAATGGAAGCCAATAGTGACAGCTCATTGTGGAAGGACCAGAAAGATCCAATTAGAGCAAAACCCCATCTGCTTCACAGCATGGGTCTTAGGGACAGAATTCTAGCAAGCCTGAATTAAACTCACCTTTCTCTAGGACAAATTACTTTTTTGATTTGCATAATTTCTTCTCTCTCTTCATCATTATTCACTCAAGAGGGGAAGGTTGCTAGTCCAGTCTTCCTCTGCATGTTTTATTCATCTTTGAGAACTTGACCACTTTACAGCACACCAATATGCCATCAAGCACAGGAGAGAAACCCAGTGGCAAAAGCATAAATCTAAAGTTCCTTTCTTCCTTCAATTTTTTTTAAGCTGCTGCTTGGAGCAAAAAAATAAAAAAAAAATTACAGCAGGCTATCCCTATGTGTCTGTTTTTGAAGGAGATTATAAGGGGAATGGATTGTAAATAAGTAGAAATTATTTCCTTTCAACTTTCAGGTTGGAATTTAGGAACATTTGGTCCTCCACCTCCTGCCCCTGGAAAAGACCACACAAGACTAGAGCCTTAGATTTCTGCTGGGGTCTCCCCTGTTGATAAATCTGTGGGATCCTGATAGCTCTCTAATCCCAGCCAGGGGGAGGGAGAGAAGG
This sequence comes from Sarcophilus harrisii, assembly GCF_902635505.1. Lineage (NCBI taxonomy): Eukaryota > Metazoa > Chordata > Mammalia > Dasyuromorphia > Dasyuridae > Sarcophilus > Sarcophilus harrisii. Next base: position 11,589,694 of record NC_045428.1, on the reverse strand, counting down.
AAGAGTGAGATAAGGATGGAGTGGTTAAAAGCAGCTGCTAGCTGTGGAGAAAGGGATGAGTATCACATGTTCACTTGTGAGTGGCTGGTTGCTTTTTTAATTTAACCCTTTCTTCCCCATCTCTTTTTTTAAAGTCTTTTGTCACTTGACATGTTGAAGTCAGAAATGGATGGTAAAATTATTTTAAAATTTTCAATCAGTTTGACAAATATTGATTAAATATCTACAATGGCAACACAGAGGGATACAAAGACAAAAATGAATTTGCCTTCTTCAAGAAGCTCACAGTCTATTGAAGAAGAAGGCAGCATTTACACAAATAATTATAAAAAGAACTATGCTTTAATATATGAATGTGTGAATATATTTATATGTACATTTTTATGTGTCCTTAGACACGAGTTCAACTGTGTGTGTCTGTGTGTGGGGGGGGATATTTGTACCCCCACATATACACATAAGCCCATATTTCAAGTGGGAAAGAAACTAATTGAGAGTGATGAGGAATTCACACAGAAGACAACACCTGAGTTATGGATGCCCTGAAGGCAGCAAAGGGTTCCCGAAGGTAGATGTGAAAAGGAAGTCTATTTCACACTTAGGGTACTTCTGTGTCTTTGCAGAGAGTTAAGAAATAACTCCATATATGTGAGGAATATCAATCAAGCCAGTCTGAGTAAAAGGGGAAGTGTTAAGGGGGGAGGGGGGCAGTGAAACAGGAAATATAATGAGAGCTAGATTGTGGAGGGCTTTATGGCACTGCCTAAGAGCTTTTACCTGGAACAGAGATGTCAGACACAGGAACAGAATCACTCTCTAGTGCTGGCTAGACCAGATTAAAATATCATTGGAAAATATTAACAAAATATATACAAATCCAATAGAATATGAATAATATTATTATATTGTTTTCTAAATCAATAGGCAGCCACAAAGATCCTTGTATATGCTTTAATATTTGTGTTTGAGACCCTTCTCCTAGCAGTAAGAGGGAACCATTTAAATTTCCTGGATAGGAATGTAGCTAGATCTGTTTTTGTTTGTTTGTTTAGCCATTTCAATTTGACACTAAATGGAGGATGAATCAGTGATGAGAAAGACTGGAAACAGAGAGGCCAATTAGGAGCCTATTGGAAGAGTCCAGTGATTGAAATAAGGGAAAGGTTGTAATAAACAACAAATAATGTAAATAGAGAGGAAGTGGGCACAAGAAAGTGTCCAAAAAGTAGAGGTATGGGTATTATAGAAGTAGAATTACAATTGGCAACTGGCTAACACTAGAGGGGGCAGCAGAGTCAAGAGTGGAGAATGATGGGATTGCCGGGAGAAGGAAGATGGTGCCTTCAGTGTGGTGGAAAAATAGATTTCTGTGTCACAGAGCGAAAACATGCATAAATATAAAATTGAATTAGGACATTTTCATCCACGTTTCCTTCCAAAAGCTGAGAAGCTATGAAAGAGCCTAACCCTTCCTTGGCAGACAAAAAGGGATCCCATCTTCTACTGACATAGAGTCCTCACTTCAAAGCTCCCTAACTGAGGAGAGCATGCTTCCAAATGAAACATCTGCTGCCCTCTGCTGGAACCAATAAAACCTGAGGGTCCCTTGCCCTTTGGGGCTCACTTCTCCCAACCCAGTTGACCTTATCATCGGTAACACAGAAACCCCATTAACTGAGCTCTTGGGTCATCTCATTCTCCCCATTATCTTTAGAGCCCTTGTTGGTGCCTCTTCCTCTTCCAGATCCTAACTGGAGGTGTTCATTCCCCAGGGCTTTCTCTTGGACATCACTTTTTCTCACCATTCCTTCTCTTGGTGATCTCATCCATTCCTGTGGCTTAAATTAAAATATATATGTTCCCCCAAATTATACTCATAGTCCCAACCTCTGGCCCCTACTCTAGGCTAGCCTTCTCAGCTGGTCATTTTCAACCAGATGTCATGCTAATATCGGAAATTCCTCATGTCCAACTATGAACTCATTTTTTTCCCCAAAGACTTCTTCGTTTTTCCTTTTTTGTTCATAATACCTTGATTTTTCCCCAGACAACAAAACTAAAACTTTTGGTCTGAAATCGTTAACTCATCTCTCTCATTTTCTCTTCACATCTAATGAATTACCAATTTCTACTGATTCTTTCTTTAAATTACACCATAACTATCTTCTATTCCTAATGTTGCTGCCAAGTTGAATTTCTTCTTATGGCTTGCCTGGATTATCTTAGTAGTCAATTAACTAGTCTCTTTTATTCCAGCTATTCTAGGGTTAAGATGGAAACATTGTACCTCCATTTAAATTCTCTACTCCAAGCTTTCCCATAGCCTTTCTTCCAAGTAATACTTGAGAAAGAGAAAGGAAATACATTTGTGTATGTGATGAGTTCAACAACACTGCTGATGGTAAAGTCCTTAAACAGTATGGAAGAAGATACCCCATAATTAGTTTCTACCTCTTGGAGTCCTGAGCAAACTGAAATCTGAACTGTCACTGAACAAATCTCCTCAAGGAAGACATTCATCTCAGTTGGGCTGATCAAGAAGACTTCATTTCAATACAAGGTTCTTTTTTAATCAAAGGTATTTTGTTTTATGGATGGTTAAAACATCCTTTTGAGAAGGAGTCCATAGGTTAATTTAATCAGACTACAAAGAAAAGATTCATGACTTAAAAAAAAATATTTGAAATGCCCAATCTAGTTCACTTTCATTTACAAATGAGGAAAATGAGATACAGAGGAATAGAAATGACTCATCCAAGGGTTAGAGGCAGAGGAAAAACTGTCCTCATTTGGAAGCTAAATTACACTAGGGTACATTCAGCCCCAAACAATATCAGCTCCTCTCGAGACTTTTAAGAAAAGAATGAAGACCTGTCTTCGATGGCACAAATTCACTGACTCACAAAGCCAAGCAAATAGGCTAAGATCTTTTGAGGATTTCTTTCTTCTTCTTCTTCTTCTTCTTCTTTTTTTTAATTAAAGCTTTTTATTTACAAAGTATATGCACGGGTAATTTTTCCAACATTGACCCTTACAAAACCTTCCAAATTTTCCTCTCCTTCCCCCCACTCCCTTCCCTAGCTGGCAGGTAGTCCAATACATGTTAAATATGTTGAAATACATGTTAGATCCAATATATATACATATTTGTACAGTTGTTTTGTTGCATAAGAAAAATCAGATCAAGAGGGAAGAAAAAGAAAAACCGAGAAAGAAAACAAAATGCAAGAAAATAACAACAGAAATTATTTATTTCAACTGAGAGTAAGGCTGACAACAAGAAAATCTTCACAAGAAAGGGTGAGAATGCTTTGTTGTATTCCACATTCAGTTCCCCAATCCTCTCTCTGGGTGTAGATGGCTCTCTTCAAGGATTTCTTAAGAGATCCCTATGTCATTCTCTGAATATTTAGGCTGCATTCAATGCGTTAGTTATTATGAGAGTTAACATCCAAGACTCTGCTTTCTTCTGCTTTATGGGATAAGGTAAAATGTATTCCTGGCAGATAAATGATTCAGTGAAGGGAGAGCTGGGCCTGAAGTTGGGAAGAATATTTCCTGAGTTCAATTGTGGTTTCATTTACTAGGTTGTAATTCTAGACAAGTCACTCAACCCAGTTTGCCTCAGTTTTTCATCTGTAAAATGAGCTGGAAAAGGAAATGGCAAACCACATCTTTACCAAGAAAACCTGAAATGGAGTCACAAAGACATAGTGTGCATAATGTGTGTGTAGTATATTATATATATCTATATGTTTATAAAATAGAAACACACACATATATATATATATACAAATTTTACATATAGTATAGATATGTGTGTTTATATATTATGTATTTATTTAATATATATAAGTATATATTTTGTGTGTGTGTGTATATATATATACACATAATATATATGTGTATATTTGGGAATAGTACTAGTGCCATTAGTAGCTAGAGAAATCAAGAAAGTATTTATAATAAAATTGTTATCATTAATGTGGAGTGCATATATACATGACTGAATCACAACAAAGTAGCCTATACCAATTCTAAAAATTATACACATAAGGGTTTAGGTTTTTGTGAGTCCAACATCATCGTCCAAAGCTAGGCTGATAGAATCAAATGGCAATGCCTTGCTTAAATGATTCAATTACAAAAGGAAATGATTTATTTTGAGGGAAATGACAAATGAAGCAAAGCAAATATATTTGGAGAGATGGAGTTACAGATGCATCATCAACACATCTAGACCAGGAATATGCAAAGAAATACATTTTAGCATTAAAATGATTTCAAACTCCATGTAAAATTTTACCTCTCTGAGAGAGATATATCCTACAAGATTCCTGGTCATGTATCAATTGTGTGCATAGGCATGTACACACACACACACACACACACACACATACACACACACACCTTGACCTGCCCTCCCCAGGGAGAGGCAAAATGCTGATTTATCATAATGTAATACAGTATTCTCTCATGTATATAAATGAAACTATCCCATTAAACATACATGTAGACCCTCAGCTACATAATTTAATGCATGAGTCTGTGTCACTATCGTATTAGATTCAATTCATTATCTGAGACAAGAAAGATGCTGAATTGCCATTGTATCCATTGTCTGAGTTGTCACCTACGTACAAACTGGAAATAATATACAAAATGACAGAGTAACAATGTCTTTCGTTGTGCAGACACCCAAATAAAGCGTGAATAGGTTACATGCAAGTTATCTCAATGAAGAAACCAATTGAAAGAAAAGACATAATGTATATAATATATGGGTATGTGTATGTATGTATATATATATAAACATGTGTATGTATATAAACACAAACCACAAACATATATGTATACAAATTTCATATGAACACATAACGTTATATATAAAATATATATGTTTGTGTATCATATATTTACCTAATATACACATATATCCATCTATCTATCTATCTGTATGTATGTATTGTATAACAAGGTACAAAAGTAGTAGTAGGGTACTACTAGCTGGGAGAAATAAAGAAAATCTTTAAAATAAAAGTGTCAGCATTAACATAAGGTATATATGTTTATATACACTCTATATGAACATATTAATATATACAACACCACACACTCAGAGTACACCTAGGTAGTGAAGTAGATAAAGCATGGAACTCGAAATCAGAAAGGCTCATCTTCCTCCAGCCTCAGATATTTGCTAGTTGTGTGACTGAGCAAGTCACTTAACAGTATTTGTCTCAGTTTCTTCAACTATAAAATGAGTTGGAGAAAGAAATCTCAACAAGGAAAACTCCAAATGTGCTCATAAAGAATTGGATAAGACTGAAATAAATGAACAACTATTTATAAACAGACATATGCACACATTACATATTACATTTATTTCTTGTGACAGCCCTCATGACATTAGGTATTCTTCTTATTCCCATTTTTTAGATGAAGAATGAAGACTAAGATTAAATGACTTTTCTAAGATAACACAATTAATAAGCATTTAAGACAATATTTGAGTTCTAGGTTTCCTAATGTGAGGTCCAAAACTCTAGCTAACATTCAGCCTCACAACCTTATAGAGAGGAATGCAGTTCTGAATCATCTTACTGAAAAATAATGGCTTCCCAAAGGTAGAAATGAGGAAGAAGTACATTCTGAGAATAGAAATGACTAGCACAAAGGTATGGAGATGGGAAAGGAAGTGTTATAGGAGAGCAAGGACACCTATCTGTTTGTCCCAAGAGCACAGAAAGAAGAGTAAGAGTTTTGTTGGATTTTTTAGCTTTTTGTTTGTCTGTTTTTAATTTTTGCTCATTAATCTTTAATTGTAAAAAATATCTTACTTGCTCAATGACATTGCAATGACTGGATAGGTTTGATGGATACTCAAGAGAGAACATGTTTTGCTGAGTGCTTCCTTTGGAAGAACAGACTGGATCTGTCCATTACAAAATCTAAGTGATTAAATGTACTTATTTCTAACTAACAAAGTTTACTTATTGCAGTATGTTCCATGGTGTCCTTAATGTGGAGCACCACCAAAAACTAAAGACAACTCCATTTTTTTTGAAATGGTAGAGGGGAATAAGAATTCATCATTACCTACTGTCTCTTTCACCTCAAAGCTCATTCAACTTTTTTTTTTCAAAAAAATTGAAAAGTAAAAACACATCCTCATGAAACCCAAGTCTTAGACCCATTTTCCTTGGCCACATTAAGTGCCATCCTCGTGGTGCTTTTGTATCTGGATAGTTGGATCCACAGCCAAGGAACTGCAGCAGCTACACAGCTCCCAAAGACAATGCACATGGTAGATTTTTCTTACAGACATGAGAATGTCACTGGTGCCTGTTTCTTTTAAGAGGCAGTCTTTGTTTAGTCTTTCAAGTCAGGAGGCTTAAGTACATTTAAATAAATAAATAAATGACTAAAGCTAGAGAACTAAATAGTACTTGGCGGATAGCAATCAAAGGCCATATTGGACACATAAGAGTTATTGTGCTTCCGCTTGGGACACCAAGGGAGCCCTTGCTTTCCAATTTTCTCTTTTGCTTTTTCATTCATAGAATCCCCTGATCTCAGAATTGTAACATATTCTACTGATCTCTAACATAATTTATGTCTAAAAAAGAATTCCCTCTCCATCCTCTTTCCCCTGCTAGTGATGGCCCATCACTTCCCCCATAATACTGTTCTACTTTGGGATAGTTCATTTAATTGTTAGGAACTGTGTTCCTCACAACAAGACTAATTTTGTCTCTGCAGTTTTTATTCATTCTTCTGATGATTTTTCCTTTTTAGTTTGAGCAGAGGAAATGTAGACCTTCTTCTATGTGATAGACCTTCAAATAAATAGGTTTCAAATTTCATCATTTCCTTTTTTTCTCTAAAGCTTAGTTTTTTCAGCTTATCCTCATATGGGCTAACCTAAAGATCCTTCACCATGGGGGATGTTCTTTAACTTACCTAGGTCTCTCCTAAATGTGCCATCAAGAACTAACATGAAGTGACTAGGAAAGTAGAGATACAATTTCCTTCCTTCTTCCTTCCCTCCCTCCCTCTTTCCCTTCCTTCCTTCCTTCTACCTGATCTATAATTTCACTGGTGTAAAAAAACAAAACAAAACAAAACTCCCTGTAAGAAAATCTCCTCTACTGTATATATAACTATTCAGTTTCAAAAGAAACTGAAAGTCTTAGCAAGTTGTATGGGGCTCCTGAGAAACTAGGTAACTTAATTTGGAATTTGGACTGAGACCTTCCTGACTCAAAGACTGACTTATGTTTGATCTCCCTCTCCCTTTCTCCCTCTCCTTCCCTCCCTCCCTCCCTCCCTCCCTCTTTGTCTGTCTCTCTCTGTCTCACACTCTCTTCTCTCTCATTCTGTTTTTTCATCTCTTTCTCTTTTTACAAAGCCTGTTTCCTCTCTATAATGAGACCATTACTTCCCTATACTCCTTGAGAAAGTGCTTCTCTTTTTTCAAGGTTTGATAATATATTCCCAATTACATGTAAAAATATTCATGCTTATTTTTTAAAATTTTAAGTTCTAACTTTTCTCTCTTCCTCCTCCCCATCCTCCCTCATTGAGAAGACAAGTAATTTGATATAGGTCATACATTAGCAATCATGCAAAACATTTTCATAATTATCATGTTGTGAAAGAAGACACAGACCAAAAAAAATGAATGAAATAAGGTGAAAAATAATATGCTTCAGTCTGCATTCAGATTCCCTCAGTTCTTTCTCTGATCATGGAGAGTATTTTTCCTTTGTGTCCTTTGAAATTTTCTTGGCGCACTGTATTGCTAAGAATAGCAGTCATTCACTGGTGATCATCGTACACTGTGGCTCTTACTACGTACATGTTCTCCTGGTTCTCTGACAGTCATATACCCCAACTTATTCAACCATTCCCTAATTGATGGACATCCACTCAATGAAGATCTGTCTCTCTTAACAGAATCTAAGTTTATACTGACTTTCTTGATTGTCATTTGAGACAGCTAGTTCACACTGAAGTGCATTGAATGCTGGGTCTATAGTTAGGAAGATGAGTATAAATTCAGCTTCAGACACTAGCTGTAGGGGGGAGAGAGAGAGAGGGAGAGAAAAGGAGAAGGAGAGAGAGAGAGAGAGAGAGAGAGAGAGAGAGAGAGAGAGAGGAAGAGAGAGAGAGAGGGAGAGGGAGAGAGAGGCGCAATCTTATGGGCTAAAAAATGTCAGTATGGAAGGCATGAGAAGCTCTCAAGCATGAAATTCTGAAAACAGGAAAAAATAATTAATTGAGAAGGAAAAAAAAGTTAATGTCTAAATCAAGGATTCTCAATTTTTTGGTCTCAGAATCCCTTTATACTTTTGAGGAAAGCTCTTTTATTTATCTAGGTTATGTTACTTGATATTTATGGTTGTTATTGAATCATTTCAGTCATGTTCCACTTCTCATGACTCCTTTGGGGTTTTTCTTGGCAAAGATACAGGAGCAGATTTTCATTTCCTTCTCTGGCTCATTTTACAGATGAGGAAATTGAGGCAAATAAGGTTAAGTAATTTGCCTTCAATCTATAGGATTGTATAGTAAATGTCTGAGATTGGATTTGGACTCAGGTTTTCCTGACTCCAGAATTGACACTTAGCTACTAACAGTATTTACTATCTTAGACATTAAATTGTCTTAATATTATTATGAAGATTATTTTGACCTGGCAGGCCTGCTGAAAGAGTCTTGGGACCCTCCGGAAGTCCCAGAGAACACATTAAGAACTACTGGTCTAAAAAAAAACCAATGTGGATGCATAAGGAACTCATCAATCAAGTTAAATTTTTAAAAGACAGCCTTTAGAAATAAGAGTATACAACTGTGAGCTTATAAGTACGTAGAAAATATGACAGCCCATACAAGTCATCAGTTAAGTTCTTCCTGAATCAAAAACTTAAGGTCCTTGACAGAAATTCCTCCTATAAGTAGCCTGTCAGACAGACCCCCAATATTCTAGTGCCTTCCTACTCTTTTACAGGCACAAGAAATGAATTGTTAATTTTGGCCTTTCTAATGTGGTCTAGTATGTCTCCATGGCAGGAGTGCTCCATCAGGTAGATCTTAGTTATTAACATTCAATCAAATCCCACAGTTAAACAGAAAGTTCATTCAATTCATAAAGTCATAGTAAAAATAAAGAAGCATTAAATATAGTTATTATAAATTGCAACATTTAAAACTTTTGCAGATCTGCCATTCATGTCTAAAACCCCCTTTAAGGTTTGAGACTTTACTGTCTCTTTTTTCTTGAGTTGTAATACTGATAACCCTACATTCATCATGTTATCATAGACCTCTCACCTCCTAGTAAAGTTGAAATGGAAGGCAGGTAATTTAACTGTGAATCAGCCAGGCTCAATCATCTGTCTAAGTTCTGTAGTACAAAAGGTCCCAAATTTAAGGTTGGGAGCTAAGTTCAAATTGTGGCTCTGCTATTTAGTATAGGTCTGCATTCAGTCAAGTCACATCCCTTTCCTAGTTATCAGTTTCCTCATTGGCAAAAGATACCTGATCTCTGAGGTCTCTTCCTTCTCTAGCCCCATGATCCCAGGATTTTATTCCTGAAACTCCAACTCTAAAAAGGAGCCCATTTAAATATCTCATTAAGCTCATTTCTTTTCTCCTTTTGGCATCACAAAGTTGGCAGATCAAGAACTGGCTATAAATGTAGTTCATCTAGGTTACAGTGCAATATTTGACCAAATATCTCATCTTGTTTGTTGTCCTTCATTCTTGAAGAAGACCAAAATGACCTCACTATGATAGAGTCTACTCATAGTGTGTCCGACTGTGACTGAACAGACTCGTATATGCTCAGATTGCTCTACTACAGGTCAGATGCAAATAATCCCTGTGAACATTTGGGTTGGATTCTCTAACTTTGCACATCTAGCATTTCTTCTGAGCTAATTCAGTTCTCCTTTGTTCACAGAGCACAGCACCTTCTCTGATGAGGGCACGCCATGTTGGGCAGCCCTGTGCCAGAGTCTCTCATATCTCCCAAATAATTCTAAAGTTCTTAAGAGAGATCTTGAGAGTGTCCTTGCATCATTTGTTCTGACCACTTTGTGGGGACTTGTGTGAATTCTCTGTAAAATAATCTTTTTGACAAACGTACCTTTGACATTCAAACAATGTGGTCAACACAATGGAATTGTGCTCTCTGCAGTAGAGTTGGTTGAGAGAGAATATCATAGTTCAATAGATTTGGAAGTGTATAGAATTCAGAGAGTAGTCACAAATGGATCAACATCAACATGGAGGGAGGGAGGGAGGAAGGAAATATTTTTTCAGAGTGACCCAGGTACTCATGATTTTTATATATTTTTCATGGCTTATATAAACATAGAAAGCTTCCCTATCAAATTTGTAGATAATGCATAGTCGAAGAGAGTTCCTCACTCAATAATAAGAACCCAAATCCAGAAAACTCTAATGATCTAGAATGTTGGGTTGAATCTAATAAGATGTAATGGATGTATGGATACATTTATATTCTTATGCTTTGGATCAGAAAAAAAAATTGGTCTCTCTAGTTCAAGATGGAGTAGGTATGGTTAGAAAACAATTCATTTAAAAGAAGATCTGGGTGTTTTAGGAGACCAGAAGCTTAAGTCAAAGGTACTTGTTGAATGATCTATGGTCATCGATGTCATTTACCCTCTTATAGGCTCAAATTGACAAGTTTCTAATTCTTTGTGAACTATTCTAGGTGATATCCAGTTAAGCCAAGTCTTTGGTAATTGGAGAGGCATTTTAGGGGGAGGGATGCTTTTGGTTCCACTATGGTCCAGACATAACTGAGAAAGGAGCAAGCACAACCACTAGACTACTATCCCTGGGGATTTGAACACAAATTGTCACTCAAATAACTGAAGCTTTTCCTTCCATATTGCTTTGTTTTTGTTTTGTTGTGTTGTGTTTTTCCTTAGCAAGCAAAGCCCACTTTCACTGGATATTGAACCCATGGTTCTGTGATCCATTGCATGAGTCCTAGATATGTGGATTCATTTCTTAACTTCAAAGACTCTTTGGCCTTGACTTTAACACATAATTCTATTTATTCTTTTGTCGTGGCTTAAATAATATTCCTTTCCTTTACCAGACATATTCTGTCCCTCTAGATTTGTTTATTGTCCTTAATCACCAGTATGATGGCCATCCTCTGTATTTTCTAACCTGGTAGAGGTCTGGTTAAGGAGAGGAAAATGTGTTGAAATCAGAGTAACTCTGAGTTTCATGTAGGATTTTCAGTGCAAAGGAAGACTGGGGCAAAAAAAAAGATGTGTCACATTCACTTACAGGACCTGGGTTCAAATCTGTGCTCTGCAATTTGCCATCTTCATGAATTGAGAAAAGTACTCAGCTTCTCTGGACCTCAATGTCTTTATTTGTAAAACTCAAGGTTTGGGCTAAATGATTCAAAGGAATGAGTTTAATTCTCAATTTGTTTATCATAAATATCTTCTGCTACTGGAACTTCTCTGATAGGAAGATAGAAACTACCATTTCAGGAGACACTCAGGCCACTCAACACTTCATTTCCCAGCTGGCTAAACTCCTTTGGAAGATTCTGCCATTTTGCCCTCAGTCTCTTTTTGTTGCCTTTCCCTAATATATTACAAACTCTTTGAGCACAGAGGCTGCCTTTATTTTTTTTTTTGTTTTTGTCTCCCCAGTTATTAGCACAGTGCCTGCTCCCCAGTGGGTGCTTGATAAATGTTTATTAACTGTTCATTGACTGACTGATCTAATGAACGCTAAGAATCCTGCTAAGGTAATTAGAGAAATATACTGCTAGATAACTGAAGTTTTATCTAATGAGGGTAATGAACATTAAGTAGAATAGGCAGTAGTGTAAGTCTAAATTAGTCTTTTAGAAACTCATACTGGAGCTCAATGTCTCTTAGTCTATTAAAAAAATATACATCGTTATCTGTGATTGCAAGGGAACATTTCTTAAAGTTGTTTAGTATTTAACTAACTCCTGAAATAAAAAGAATCAAATTAGCAGGAAGGCTTAAAAATTCTCAGGTACTTAAAAAGGGTATAGGATTTTTTTTTAAAGAATTAAACTTAATTAACCAAATTAATGAATGTAACTAAATAAAGTTAAAGCTCTTTCAAAAGAGAAAGTGTCTAGTAATTAGAGCTATTTCTAGAATAGTTAAAGGCCTTATAGGATGGGTAATGGATATTTCACTTTAATTTTAGTCTATTCTAATCATAACATGTTAGAGCATCTAATCCAACTTTTTTTGTTTTACAGATAAAGAAAAAGAGGTCTACAAAGTTGAAGTGACATAGCCAAATTCACAGTCAGGGGCATAATTAGGGTGGAAACATGTCTCTCCAGATGGGGCTCTTTTCAATAGCAAGGTGATTCAGGCCAGTTCCAATGGTCTTGTGATGGAGAGAGCCATCTGCACACACAGAGAGAAGTATGGGAACTGAGTGTAGATCACAACATAGGATTTTCACCTTTTTTGTTGTTGTTTGCTTGTATTTTGTTTTCTTTCTCATTTTTTTCCTTTTTGCCCTGATTTTTCTTGTGCAGTATGGTAATGGTAGAAATATGTATAGAAGAATTGCACATGTTTAACATATATTAGATAATTTGCTGTCTAGGGGAGAGGGTGGAGGAAGGGAGAGAGAAAAAAATTGGAACACAAAGTTTTGCAATGGTAAATGCTGAAAATTCTATATGCATATGTTTTGAAAAGAAAAATTTTAATAAAAACAAAGAAACATGTCTTCCTCTATGTTATACAGCACTTTTTCCCCTTATTAAGAAAAAGAGAATCATAGAATTATGGAATTTCAGAGTAGAAAAGGCTCTTGATGGTTTTTAGACTGATCTGTACTTACATAGGAATCTCTTCTACGTGACTAGCAAATGGTCATCCAGCCTTCACTTTAGAAAACCACTAAGGACCCACAGCCTACTCATTAAAGCAGGACATTCCAGTTTTGGACACCACTAATTGTTGGGCAATGTTTCCTTACATGGAGATTAATTAGGACTCTCTATGTCTTCTCCCCATTGTTTTTTTATTCTGCTCTCTGAAACCAAGATAAATGAATCGAATCCCCTTCTCAAAAGATAGCTTCTCAGTGTTTTGAAGACAGCTGCCATGTTCTCCTTGCCCATGTCCCCAATCTCCTTTATCCAAGCCTTCATAACCTTTCAATGATCCTCATGCAGCATGATCTCAAGGCCCAACTGATTTCCCTCCACTAGGCTTTTCTACTTTATCACATGTTGCATGGTCAGGGATCACAATCAAGATCACTATTCTCCTGACCTCACAACCTTAGGCTTATGGATTTTATGCATTTTTTTGATATTGTATAAAATTCTAATAGCTTTATAAAATCATAAAATACCATTGGAATGGTACTTGTTCATTACTCAGCTTGGAATCCTCTAAAATCCTTAGTTAGATTTGATATTCCATTATGACTGACAGCACCCCTAAATCCTCCAAACTTTTGTGTTCCATTACCAATAAATCACCCAGTGTTGTACTAACACTCAAATGACTTCTGAGGATTTCTTGAGGTAGATACTACATGCCAGCCTTGCCTCATTTTTGAAATGTGGGGTAGGCCTCCATACCATACGAAATTTACCATTCCTATTATAAATCAAGTTTACAAGTCTTGTTGCTGGAAATCTATCTAAGGCATGTCACTGCCCCCTTGAGAATGGAGCATGTGTTAAGAAAAAAAAAAGCACATATATATTATGTGTGTGTGTGTCTTTTCTTCTAACAATTTTTTTCATGACTTTAGCCTTGACAGTCTGTTAGAAAACAATTTAATAATTTTGTATTGTATGTTCTAGTAACTTCAAAACATAAAAACATACCAGCATGTCTTAGTAAGATACCCATGAGCCGACAAGCTCAAATTGAGTTGACAAGAGCCCTCCTTTTGGACCAATAAGTTTATTCATTGGTGGGGTAAAACTGATGAAAGAATCATTCCTATTGTTTGTTGTCAGAGTGACTTTCCAGTCAGTTATTATGAAGTCACTTAGACACAGACTCAGAGAATTTCATGCTCTTGTTCTCCTCCTGGAGTCACTCAGAAAAAACCTATTGGCCTTTCTGTAGCCAGAAAATCAGGAAAATATAAAGCATTCTGAGCCAATACTCAAAATCCTCATGACCACATGAAGGAAGCAAGAATCTTCATTTTGATCTTAATATACTCCAGTTGGAAGCAAATTAGGAAAACTGAGAAACTTAAAAATCTACAATTGACATGTGAAAGAAAAAAAAACCAATGTTTATTTTACTTGAGTTTACTTGAGAGAGAGAGAGAATTCTCCCCCTGTTACCCAGGCTAGAATTGAGAGGTCATTCATTCAAGAACCAGATCCCAATACTTAATGGCATGGACTGCTCCACTTGAACTGCTCCATTTTTTTGAAGCTGAACTGATTTGCCATTCCTTAACTAGTTTGGTGACCCTCCACCCCAGGAGCCTGGATCTGGTAGAGCCTCCCAATTGTCTTAGCACACTGCAGTTCAGAATACCCAAGCTCAATTGATACCAGGCATAACATCTTCTACTATAAGAGATGACAGGCATGCACCTCTACATCTAGCTAACCACCAACTTTAGAAAAGACTTTGTCCTCAAAAAAGTTATCACTGATTATTATAATCTTGGGCCAGTATTTCATGGCTTACCTCCCCTAATTGGGTAAACTCAATGACTTTGGGAGACTAACTAAACAACTTAGGTACAAAGGATAGCCCATGCAATATCAAGAGAAGTATAGGAAAGTTTTAAAATTTGGATAGATCCCTAGAACCAAAAAAAAAAAAAAAGGAAAATTTGGTGTGATTCACCTGATATGAGAAGGAACAATTGGGTTATAATCTTCATCACTGGACGTAGTGTTCAGATGGACTCTAAGAATCCTCTAAATATCAATATCTTGAGAGAGACAGACAGAGACAGAGAGAAGGAAGCAAAGGAAGATAATGGAAAATAAGTACAAAAGATCTGAAGACCATCTTCTCTTCTGTTACTAATATCTTCCCTTTTCAATTATATGCTTGTACTCAAAGTTTGAAGTTTTCCTCTCACTGAGATTTTCGATAATGTCAATCTTTTGTTCCTTCATTCACCTTTTGTGTCCTTCTTTTTTTGATAATAGATATTCTAAGTGCTGGATTTCAAAGCTGTCTCAGAATTAAAAGGTAATTCTTCCCATGATAGGTAATAAACTTATCACTAACTTCAACTTTAGTTCCAAATAACTTCTGGGGAGGTCAGAACCGAATTCACCAGTATGCTAATTCCCACTTAGGTTTGGTGGAACAATGTCCTGGTTTCCTCTGTCCCTTACTTCTTTTCTTGAACACCAATACACCACAGCGAGGATGCTTCCATCTAAGACATATAATAGGCTTCTACTTTACTGAATCTCAACTTCATCTGAGGTAGGGAATGGAAGTAAGCTTTTATGGCTTGTATCTTCAAAATGGTAGAATGAAGAGAGGGGATAATGGGAAGGATTATCCATAAGTTCTTCTACTGCCAAGTTAAGAGCTAAGTGGATCCCAGAACATAAGACAGTAGGTCCCATTGTGCAACCCTGTCAGTGTGTTGAGGGTAAAAGAGGGGGTGCTAAATTATCATGTTAGAGATTAAGGATTAGCCTTCTTTGTTGTTAATTCATCAACATAATCTCATAAATGTTCTTGGAATCTAGTCCACAGTAATACTTTTAATTCTTTTACCTCTTGTATATAATTTTTCCTTTGCAGAGCTTTTACATGTCATAAGGATTGGAGAAAATACCCACTCTTCCATCATGTTGATCACATAATCCCTGAGTCTAATTTTCTTTAAAAACAGAATATTTAGCCTGGAAATTTTAGGTCAGATATTAACTACCTGGAAGCTGAAAACTAGAATAAATAAGAAAATATTAAAAGAACAGTTAGTGACCCAGAAAATTGCATTCCAGAATAATGGATTAGCAGAATTGTAATAAGTATACTTGTGATGGCTGAAAAATTGAATACAATTATGTACTTATGTAGAGCTGAAAATGAGTGAATGTTGTCTTGATTTTCAAAAGAAGTTTGGGAGTATGCGATGAATTATACTCAGGTGCCCAGGAAAATTCTCAGATTTTAAAAAGACAGTTAATAAATATCTAGAGGAAGACCAAGGGAACAGAAGAAAGATACTTTATCAAGACAGAGTGACGGTTGACAATCCCCATTTCCTTTTTTGACACTTACTAGAAGAAAGATCAGAGAATTGCTATTGATTCAGTACTACTTACTGGATCTTATCAAGGGATTTTTTTTTAAGTCTCTCATTCTGGGGTAGAATGAGGATATGTTGAATAGATGATGCTATAACTAGAAAAAAATTACAACTAATAACATGCCTCGGCAAGCACATTTCAAAGAGTATTCAACCACTTCTCCTTGTCTACTTGCTAGAGGAGTATCCTAGGGATCTAGTCTTAGTCCTATACTGTTCATCATTTTTGTCAATAACATAGGTATAAGTACAGATAAAAGTTTACCAAACTGAGAGATGATACAAAGTAGAAAGGATTATAAAAGGAAATCTATTATGGATAAATATAAAACCTGACACTATTGTTTGAAAAACAATATGAGTATAGAATGGAATAGTCTAGTTTAAACTAGACATCTTGGGTTTTGAGTGGATTGTGACTCAATGCAAGTCAATAGTATGACATGTCAGAAAAATAAATCTATATTTAGATATTTATATTTAAACTATATTTAAAAAGCATAGCATTCAGAATAAAGGAAGTGATGAGTCCCTGGTGCTGTGTTCTAGTCACACTGTTTCTGAGTGCCCTATTTTAGGAAGGATGTAGAAAAATGGACATGTGTCCAGAGTAATGAGTCTGTTAAGTTGTTTATCCTGATTTTTCTTCTGCTAAAAGCCATGCTGTATTATGTTTGTTCTAAGTATGTTTAATCAGGGAAAGGAGAAGGGTGTCGTAGCTAGTGCTACAGTGGATAGGACACTGGTCCTGGAATCTAAAAGATCCGAGTTCAGTCTAATTTCAGAGACTTAGTAATAGTGGGACCTGGGCAAGCCCCAAGCCCTATTGCCTCAGAAAAACATACAAGAATTTAAATAGGTCAGTGAATTCAATCTGAGTTGTCAGGGTGATCAGAATTCAAGACTGATCTGGGTCACCTTGGTCTCAATTCTTCCAAATTTTGTGCTTCAATAAAAGCATAATAGGCTTTTGAATTAAAATAAACTCTCAAATTCAGTCAATATGGTACATTTCACAGACACATACACACTCAAACATACTCTCTCATACACAGTCACACACACTCACACACACACACACACACACACACACACACACACACACCAGTTTCTAACTTATTGCTCCCTTCATCCAGGGTCCCTGTCCCATTTTCTCCTGCACACTCACCACAAATTAATATTTCCATTTTTATTATACTATGAATTCAATGATAATATAACAAACTTGTTAAAACCCTTAAAGAGTACAGAAGAGTCAGAGTCCCCCATAAAATCCCAGAAACCCTTGGCTGAAAGTTTGTATTCTAATTTTGTTCAAAATTCCAACTGCAGTCCTAGTACTTCCTTGTCCCCATCATCATTCAAATGAAAATAACCTTCATAATTACCATTCCTGATTTCACATGATCACTTATTTGCATAATTCCAGAATTACAGATTTTTGAGTCAAATGAAACCTCAGAGTCTAAACAACACTTGAATAAGAAACCCCACTAGGATATACCTGAGAAGCAGACTTTCAGCATTTGCTTGGAAAATTTCAACTAAGATGAAAGAGGAAACTTAGGGCAGTGAAAAAGATACCACTTTAGAACCAGAATTTCACCCCTGTGACACCCTGTGTGACCACAGTCGCATCATTTCATTAGCTAGGGCCTCAGTTTTCTCAGTTGTAAAATCAGTTGCTGACCTAAATGGTCTCTGGAGTTCTCATCTAGCTTTAGATCTGTGATTCGATGACCTCTGGAGGTTCCCATTCCACTTTTAGATAGATCAAACTTATGGGTCACTGAAAGGGCAACGGGAGATGCATAGTGGGTATGGGAAAGTATAGCATATCACCCAGATATGCTGGACATAAGAAGTGAGGTAAAATCTGCCATCAGAAAGCTATATGACCAGAAGAGAAGGTAGGATAGGCAAGAGACCACTAATAGATATCCCCCATTCTGGCAAAGCTCCCCCATAATTCCAAAGACCCAGAGAAAGGCACATAGAAGATTTAGACATAGAAGATGACAGTGGATGTATGAATGAGTCAGTCAATCATTGAGTTCTAATTAAAGGCATATATTATAGGCTAGGTATTAAGCTAAGGGAAGCAAGAAAAAATGAGTTTTACCTTCAAGAAGCTTATATACTAGTAAGGGAGAAAACATGAAAACAATTATGTACATCTAGCTATGGTATAAATAAAAGAAATTTTCAGAGGGAACGACAATGTGGAAGAAAAGAGGATGTGGCTCTGGGAAAAACCTCTTGGACAAAAAGTATTTTGAATTATGTTTTCAAGGGAGCCATGGAATCTAAGAGATGAAAAAGGAGAAAATTACAGGCCTGGGGGACAGCCAGTGCAAACATGCAGAGTCAGGAGATTGTTTTGTGCTTGAAAAACAGCAGGGACAGTATTACTGGATCCTAGAAGAGATAGAGGAGAGTAAAATGGAAGAAGAGTAGAAAGGTAGAAAGAGACTCAGCTGTAAAGGATGGATTGGGAATTCCTTCATGATTCCCATATACAAACTATCAAAATTCTGTTCTAAATGTACATGTCTACTTACTGAGGACATCTATTTAGAATTTACCACTGATTTAACAAACTATAAAGAACTGTATGCATCCTCAGTTCACAGTCTCTTATTGTTTCTAGTAATCTATTCTAGGGCATCAAAAGAGAAAATATAATTTACAAAATAACAAAGGCAATTAAAATGGAATCAATGCAGATTAATAGGATTTTGAATTTTCAGTGATTCCATGATGATCTTAGTTAGACAATACTATAAGTTTGGGAGGCACGAAGAAGAAATATGGCAAAGAGTATATATTGATCATTGTATTTGATTTTTTAAAGCAATTGAGATAAATTTAAGGGAATTATTGTTGCTTTTATGTTGTAGTATGTCAATGCTAATGCTTGCTAAGTTTAAACAGGAAAATACTAAAAAGTAACAATTTTTAAAATTCTATTTTACTTTATGCATCTTAAATTATGGATTTTTGAGCAATTATTTGTCTACCAATATTTTCCAAATTATTTTAACACATTACCACTTTTTAGTGTCCAGGTTTGGGACATTGATTTTTGGTCCAAAAATGAAGGATATAGACCCCTGGGAGTTGGGGTTGGCTGAAGCAATCTGGAACTGATATTTTATCTGCATATGGAATTCTAAGTGTGGACATATTCTTTCTCAAAGTAAATCAAATACATTAAAAATTAAGGAAAAATATTTTGATAGAGTCATGGAATGTTGGAGCTTGGAGTGACTTTAGCAACAATCGGGTTTAAACACATAGTCTTACCAGACCCATTATTCCTTGTTTGGCTATATTATTAGGATAACTAGGATAGCAAGAAATCGGCATGCATTTTGACTGACACTAACTGTTTTGATTTCATCAAAGCATCTGATGTTTGTGAGGTTTTTTTTTTTAATTTCCTTGTGGATAAACCAAATTGACAAGGCTTGATGTTGGATAAATCAAGAAATGACTGGAGATTAAGGGAATTTTAGCTGATGATTCAAACTGTCTAAAAATGCAATTAAACACCTTACAGATCAGTGTATTCCTCATCCTTAGAGAATTTCAAATTGTACAGTATATTTTCCTTTATAATTTGAAGAAAACAATTTTAATTCTAAAAATAAAATCTCTAAACTTCCTCCAATTTCTTGGAAGGTAAAAAAAAAAGGTACTAACATATATATTATGGATCTGGTAGAAAAAGTCTTGAAGAAACAAAGAAATCTTGTCACATAATAACCACCAGGTGGCAAAGTTACTGATCCTTCCATAAATGACTCATTTTTAAGTTAATGAGATTGTAGACTTCACATTGCATGTTGAAACCACTATTTGCATATTTTCTCTTCCTAAACAGAATTATCAGCATCCTCATGGCAACAATTGGCTTTCTGATCAACTCATCTCTGCCATTTAATGCTCCCCACTGGAGAGGCTTTACATTTGACTATTTCTAGCATCCATACACATATACTCACATCCACAAATACACTCACTCTCACACTCTCACCCTCACCCTCTCTCATTCTCATATTCTCTCTCTCTCTCTCTCTCTCTCTCTCTCTCTCTCTCTCTCTCACACACACACACACACACACACACACACACACACACACACACACACCAGATGCTAAATTTAGGTTGTTTTGTTGGTTCTTTAAGTTATTCATTAGCTTCAAACAACTACATGCATTTCCCTCAAAAAGAACATTATGTTACAGTAGAGAAAAATGTTTGGATGACCTGAAGTCAAAGACCCTGTTTTGGAATCCAAAACTGTCACTTTCTATGTGCTCTTTACAATTCTGAACCTCAATTTCCTCATATATGGGAAAATAGGGGTCTTGGACGGGATGGTTTTTAAGGCCCCTTCTTGTTCGAAAATCTGTTCTTCAAAGATGAATTACTGATGAGATCTGGATTTCTGGCCAGAGGATCTGGGTTACACTGCTGCACTTAGAAACTATATGATCTTGGGCAAATCTTTTGTCAGTCTCTGCTTCAGGGTTTTTGTTTTTGTTTTTTGTTTTTTGGTTGTTGTTGTTTGTTTGTTCTAAATTAAGATGATTCCTTAGGCTTTATTCCAAACTAAAACCAAAGACCCTATGATCCCATGAAGTTTATGATTTCCAGATGTTTACTTGAGCTCAAGCAGACATGATATTTATACCTGGACAGATGAGCATTTTTTTTACTCCATGAAGAGAAAAGCTAAGACTTTTGAACCTGTTTCTGAAGCTAACCTATGATTTTTCAATACTCTATAAATACCAGCATCCATGTGTTATTACATAATTCTCCTTCAGCTATATCAAGCATTTCTACTGGGAGTGTGGGGTTGATAGTAGAAAAACTGAGCATAAGTGATCTTATTAATAATAAAAAAATTAAATGATGTGATTATTTCAATACAGCTTAAAAAAAACTTTTGACAAGATACAAATTTTATTCCTGCTCAAAAGAAAAAAATATACTAAATACTAGGAATAAACAAAGCTTTTCTCAATATGATAAGTAGTGTCTAAAATCTAAAGTCATAGTAGGGAAAGCTAGTGAACTTTCCAATAAGATTAGGATAAATCAAGGATGTCTTTTATTATGACTACAACTGAATATAGTAGATAATATAACTAGCAGAAATGCTATCTAAAGAATGACAAAATGAGAGAATAAACATAAGCAAAGAAGGAGCAGGTTTTCTTTTTTCAGTTGATATGATGGTTTGCTTAAAGAACTCTAGAAAATCCACAAGAAATAAAACTCAAAACAATTAAGAATTTCAGCAAAGATGCAAGATATAAAACAAATCCACACAAGTAATCACCTTCTGAATATTACCAACAAAATCCAGAATGAAGAGATACTATTTAAAAATAACCACAGATAATATAAAATACTTGAGAGTCTTCTTGCCAAGACACACACACACACAGGAACTATATGAACACATTTATAAAATACTCTTTACTCAAATAAAGACAGATCATACAAATGAAGAAATATTTACTCCTCATTGGTAAACTGAGCATATATAATAAAAATCACAATATTACCTAATTTAATTTATTAATTCAATACCACATCAACAAAATTATATGGATGGCTTTATAGAGCTATAAAAATAATTTGATACAAGCCATTCTCCAATTGATAAGTGGTTAAAGGATATGAATAGACAATTTTCAGATGAAGAAATTGAAGCCATTTCTAGTCATATGAAAAAAAATGCTCTAAATCACTATTGATTAGAGAGATGCAAGTTAAGACAACTCTGAGGTGCCACTATACACCTCTCAGATCGACTAAAATGACAGAAAATTATAACAATAAATGTTGGAGGGGATGTGGGAAAACTGGGACATTAATATATTGTCGGTGGAGTTGTGAACTAATCCAAAGATTCTGGAGAGCAATTTGAAACTATTCCCAAAGGATTATCAAATTATCATAGCCTTTAATCCATCAGTTGGGGAATGACTGAATGATTTATGATTTATGAATGTAATGGAATATTATTGTTCTAAAAGAAACGATCAGCAGGATTATTTCAGAAAGGCCTGAGAAGAGACTTATATAAACTGATGCTAAGTGAAGTGAGTAGAACCAAGAGAACATTGTACGTGGCAATAGCAAGATTATGTGATGATCAATTCTGATGGACTCAACTGTTTTCAACAATGAGATGATTCAGGTTAATTCTAATAGACTTGGGATGGAGAGAGCTTATCTGCATCTAGAAAGAGGATCATGAGGAGTGAATGTGGATCACAATATAGTATTTTCACCTTTTTTGTTGTTGTTTTATTTGTTTGTTTTATCTTTTTTTTTTCTTTTTGATCTGATTTTTCTTGCGCAGCATAATAAATGTGGAAATATGTTTAGAAGAATTGCACAATCAATCTATATTGGATTACTTGCTGTCTAGGGGTAGGAGATGGGGGAAAGGGAGGGAGAAAATTTTGGACCACAATGTTTTGTAAGGGTGAATGTTGAAAACTATCTTTGCATATATTTTGAAAATAAAAAGTTATTATTTAAAAAAAAAGAAAAAATAATTTAAAAATTCATCTAGAATATCAAAGGAATTAATAGGGAGAAAGGGAAAACCACAATTCAAGTTATACCCTAAAGCTATAGTCATCAAAACAATTTGTTATTAGTTTAGGGTAGATGAGATTGGGTATACAATATGCAGAAGCAATTGAGCATAGTAGCCTACTAATTGATAAACCCAAACATTCTATCTAGATCCTAGAATTCACCATTTGACAAAAACTGAAAAGCAAAATGGCACAAACTATAACTTATATTATGTACCAAGATAAGGCCCAAATGGATAACTAGTTTAGATGTGAATAGTAACATCATAAACAAGTTAGGGGATAATGGAATAAAAGATTTAGTGATGATGTTAGAAATAAGAACTAGATTGCAAAAGATCTGGTTAAGGAGAGGATTATCTAAATTTTAAAAGTTTGTACAAAAGAATCAATGAAGTTAAATTAAAAAAGAAACTGAAAAAAATTACATCATATAATAGGGATTTTATTAATAAGATGTATATGCAATTGAGCCAAATTCATAATCAAACGCTTCAATCCTCAACTAATAAATATTCAAATGATATGGATAGGCAGTTTTCAGAAGATACCTAAGCCAAAATAGTCAGATGGAAAAAAAATTACTCTAAATCATTAATAATTAGAGAAAGAAAAATGAAAACAACCTCAAGGTATCACTTCATGCTCATTAAATTGGGTAAGTTGGCAAAGAAATGAAAAAGATAAATGCCAAAAGATTTGTAGTAACACATTACATAAATGCATTGTTGGTGGAGCTGTGAACTAGTCTAACTATAATTGAGAATCATTTGGAACTAACGCCAAAAGTGTTATCAAAATGTGTATATATGCCCTTTGATCCAACAATATACCATTATTGTATTTCTCTTAAAGAGATAAAAAAAAATCAGATGAATTGAAGTCAAATCAAAACAACTAGATTTGATGTTTGCTGCTCAAAGAATGGTTGTCACTCAGATAATAATGATAATGGTTAGCACTTAAATTTTAGGATTTCAAAGTGCTTTATAAATATTAACTTATTTAATGCTCCATACAAAAGTCCTGAAAAGTAAGTGATACCAATAACCCTGTTCTATAAATGAGTAAACTAAGACAGAGTCATCAGGTGACTTGCCTAGGATTTTATAGTTAGTGCCTAAGGCTAGGTTTGGATTCAATTCTTTCTGATTCCAAGTCCACTTTGATATCAACTGAGCCACCCAGCTGGCCAGCTAACAGTTAACATTGGAGCTAAGCCATGGAATATATCTTCAAGAACTAGGCAGAATGAGTTCAAACACAGTTATCTTTTTGACAACAACCTTTTGTTTTCTGCTGCCAGAAGAGGAAGATCACAAAAGGATCAGAATGATAATTCATCTGTTGGCAGATACAGATCATGGCATCCTTATCAGACAGGGTTGGAACATGCAACTGCCAACAATAATAGAAGGGAAAAGCTAGAAAATGTCTGTTTTGGGGTAGCTGAAAACAGGTCACAAGAAAATTGCCAAAGCCCTTCCCCTGCTAGCAGTCCCATGAGGTCACTGAAAACATGTCCCTGTAGGATCCCAGAACTAGGACTGGGCAGGACTTCAAAGACCATCTCACTTAACTTCCTCATTTTGTATTTGAGAAACTTAAATGATTTCTTCAAGGTCACATACTAATAAGAGAGTGAATGCACATTTAGTTTTTGTTTTTTTATTTTAAATGCATTCATGTGTTTTTCAAACATTTATTATCTCTCCCACTCACTCCTCCCACTGAAATATCAACAACAAAAACTTAAAAGCAAAATCCTCTTAACACACGTGTAGAACAACAAAACAAATATCCATATGGCCCCTGTCCAAACATCTCATACACATCATTGTGCCAGACAGACTTTTCCCAAGATCCCAGGTACGTGACTGGAAAAAGAAAGAAAAATTATGGCTTTGATGCCACTTTGGGAAAAATCCAAGAGGTTGAAACTTTGAGCCAAGATCCCAAAGGTGCTGAGGGAAGGAGAAGTCATTCATTCTATAACTACATCACTCAAGTGGAGCTCTGTCTATTTCTGCTGACTTGTATAATATTTACTTTTTCTTTTTTTTTTTTTCCTAATCTTCAGTCCCTAGATTTTTACTTGCATTTTCTCTCCCTTTCAATCATCTTTCCTAGTATTGAAAAAAATGGAATATTGTTTAGGATTCAAAATGAAGCAAATACTGGGGGAGGAGGGCTAAGCTAATGTAGAAGCATTTTAGTCATACTCACAGCTATGTAAGGGCAGCTAGATGGCATAGTGGTAGATGGAGGGAAGACATCTTCATGAGTTAAATCTTCAAACACTTAATTGCTGTCTGATCAAGTCACTTAACCACTATTCACCTAGTTTCCTCATCTCCAAAATGAGCTGGAGAAGAAAATGACAAACTGGTACTTTTGCCAAGACAATCCCAAATATAGATTGTCAGATAAAGAATCAGATATGACTGAAACAACAACTATATAAGATACCCAAAAAGTCTTAGTGAAGCTTTAACCTTTCCACTTAAATTTCTTTTTATGGTCTACATAGGGAAAGCTTAGATATTAGACACTTGTCAGTGATAGGATTTTTTAATAATGATTTTTCCTACTTTGCTCTTTCTCTTTTTAAAATTTCATTAATTTTTCTGTTAAAGCCTTTTAATTTCATGTCATTAAAATTATTTCATATTTATTTGGTAATCATTCATATCTCTTGTTTGGATAGGAAAAATATGTTCTACCCACTTCTGTGAAAGGTAACTGATCTGTTTCTTCTCTAGATTTCCTTTATGATATAAACTTAATACTTAGATCTTTTTAATTAATATTTAATATTCTGTGATGTATGGTGTAAGTTGTTATTACAAATTTATTTTCTTCCAGGCTGTTTTCTAGTTTGTCAAGCAATTAAGGAATTTTCTTTTGGGGTAAATTGGATATTGGTTAATATTTTTATTCCTAACTTCCTTTACTTTCTTCTATTAATCTGATATATTTCAACCATTAATAGATCATTCTGATGATTATTCCATGATATGTTGAAGTCCAGGAGTGCTCTTTTGTTTTTATTCACATTCCTTTATCATTATTAACATTGCCATGCTCGACTTTTTGTTCTGTCAAATACACTTTATTTTTTTTTTGACTAACTTTTTGTTACAATAGTTTTGCAGATCTTATAAATTAATTTTTCTAACATTTTTATTTGATTATATCAGAGTGATCTACCCTTATACACTGAATATGCACTAGACATTGTGGCTGTTCTTTTGTTAAGTGCCATTTTATAACTAGATTTGTATAGGTATTTACTGTGTTTTGGTAGAGTGACAAAGACATTTTACTTATTTCACAGTTATTTTGAATGAACTTTCTCTTTCTATCATTCCCTCCTGGATTTTGTTATCATGGTATATGCTGGTGATTCTTATTGGTTTATTTAGGTTTCCATTAACTTCTTTGCAGATTTCAAATGATTATCCTCTTCTTGTCTTTCTTTATAACTTCAGTCCCTTGAGAGAAGGAAATATTTCATTCTTTGTAATTATATCTCCACCATCTAGTAAAGCAACTGGAATATAGATTCTTAACTTTTTGATCATATTTTCAGCTCCAATCCTTCCCTCCAACCCTATTTCAAACTAAGGCCACCATTTGCCACATTTATGTATATCTGTCTACATATTCACACACACATTTAGTTTTATTTAAACTATTTAAGGTGTTTTACAATGTGCCTGGAACACAGTAGGAATTTAATAAATGTTTATTTCTTCCTCTATACTTCCAGTTTCTTCTCCTTATCTTTCCAGTTCCTCTTGCCCCTGTACATGGTATTTTCATTCCAGCTTTCACACAGATCACTCTTTCTACTACGGATGGTACCCTATTTAATTTTTTTAGATAACCATAATATATTACTAAAAAGAAGGTAAATGATTCCATTATATTCAGGCAATTTTGTGCAATTTGTCAAGTACTTATTAAACACCAAATAAATACAAGACACAGCTAGGATTTGGAAAAAGACAACACAAAGATGAACCAATTTTTACGCTTAAGTGGAATGTATTCTTATTGAAGAAAAATGTGTACACAAATAAATATAATGAAAACGGAGTAATGCAAGGTGTTTATTTAAGGTGTTTATTTAAAATATTTAAAGTATGTTGTGGAAATATGTATAGAAAAATTGTATATGTTTTTTTTTCTTTTTCTTTTTTTTTCTTTTTTCTTTTTTTATTTTTTATTTAATAGCCTTTTATTTACAGGTTATATGTATGAGTAACTTTACAGCATTAACAATTGCCAAACCTCTTGTTCCAATTTTTCACCTCTTACCCCTCACCCCCTCCCCCAGATGGCAGGATGACCAGTAGATGTTAAATATATTAAAATATAAATTAGATACACAATAAGTATACATGACCAAACCGTTATTTTGCTGTACAAAAAGAATCAGACTCTGAAATATTGTACAATTAGCTTGTGAAGGAAATCAAAAATGCAGGTGGGCATAAATATAGGGATTGGGAATTCAATGTAATGGTTTTTAGTCATCACCCAGAGTTCTTCCTCTGGGCGTAGCTGGTTCAGTTCATTATTGCTCCATTGGAAATGATTTGGTTGATCTCCTTGCTGAGGATGGCCAGGTCCATCAGAACTGGTCATCATATAGTATTGTTGTTGAAGTATATAATGATCTCCTGGTCCTGCTCATTTCACTCAGCATCATTTCGTGTAAGTCTCTCCAGGCCTTTCTGAAATCATCCTGTTGGTCATTTCTTACAGAACAATAATATTCCATAATATTCATATACCACAATTTATTCAGCCATTCTCCAACTGATGGGCATCCACTCAGTTTCCAGTTTCTAGCCACTACAAAGAGGGCTGCCACAAACATTTGTGCACATAAAATTGTATATGTTTAACATATATTGGGTTACCTTCTGTCCAGGTTAGGAGATGGGAGAAATGGAGGGAAAAAAATTTAGAACATGAGATTTTGCAAAAGTGAATGTTGAGAATTATCTATGCATGTGTTTTGAAAATAAAAAATCTTTAATAAAAATAAAGTATTTTGATGCAATTCAATTTACCCAATTTCTTTTTTAACCACTTTTATTTGCCTATATTTTCCTTAGTTTGGGAATTTTACTTGACTAAATAAAATATAGACAAAGAAATCAACAATATAACTAGTTCTTTCCTTCTTTTGTTTCTTTTCTTTTTTTTATTCAATTAAATTAGTTACTCAAAATCTCTTCTCTTCTTCCTCTCCTCTCTAGAATAATGTTTCATTTCTTCCTTCATATCTATTCCTATTTGCCTTTCCTGGATATTGGTCATTTGCAGTGCTAACAAATCAAACTTTAAACTGTCTGCAGTTTTGTTATAATACCTTCCATACCTGTCTTTGATAATAATTATACAATTGGTCATTATAGTGAAGTTGGTAAGGTCTGTAAATGTGAATTGCATTTTCAGTTCCTTGATTTTTTGCTATATATATTCTGTGGTTTCTTCTGTAATTTCCCATGAGTGTGTAGAATAAGGTACTATTCAAATTTCCTTTCTTTTTTTATCTAAAAATCTTTATCTGATCACTTGCAGAATTTGTTGATTGTCATTGAAACTGGTATCTTTACCAACTATAGGTTTACAGTGTTATTTTTCTGGAGGCAATCTCTGTATTCTTTAGATCTAATCTTTGTTATTCTATATTCAGAAGTTCTGGGTAGATTATACCTTATGTATTTCTCTGAATTCTGATGTTCATATTTTTGTATTTTTGATGTTCTTTTGGAAGACTGATTATCCTCAATGTACCTCTCTTGTCTTCACCGTTAATTGCTTTAGCTTGTGTAGAGTTTGCTTTTAAAATCTTTTCTATTGTACTTCTGCAAAATTTTCCTCCATTTCCATGTTCATCTTTTTATAACTTCTTAAAAAGTGTTTTCATACTGCATTCATATTTCTTTAATCTGCTAATTGACATGAAATTCTGACATACACATGTCACTAATTTCTCTTTTTTAGGGATTTCATTTCTTCTTCTTTTTTTTTTTTTGAATAATTCTGGAGTTTCTCATTGCTATGGTTCCATGTTCTCTTGGGAGTACAGAGGATTCTACTTTCCATCAGATATTATTTCATTTTCCTTTGTCTCATTATGCATGTTAAGAGAATTAATGCTCTCTTAGAATTTAACATATTTTTTTATTTCTCACTTTAATATCTTCTTTATTAATATGTATATTTGTTTCAACTTTGTTTTCTTCACAAAATCTTTGGTGTTTCAGTTCTTTTATTTTTATATTCCCCCCCATCCACTTTCTGAATTGTTCCTTTTTGCTGGTAGTATTACTTGGGGAATGTAAAGCTGCCATAACTTTTATGAATTAGGGGATTTGGATTTCACAAGCCTTGTTTATTGTCCTGAGTAGCTTCTTGGTTGGGGAAAGGAGAACAGGACTGAGATTATACAGGGCCAGTCCCTTTTCCTTCAGGTCTGACACATCTACACATGCTCTGTTGATGTTGTTCAATCATATCTAACTCTTGGGCTTTTCTTGTCAAAAATACTGAGGTGGTTTGCCATTTTCTTCTCCAGAGCCTAATGAAATATGCTACTGAAATGGAAGCAAATAGCATTGAGTGACATATCCAGGTCACACAGCTGGTGTCAGGGATCAAATTTGAATTCAGAAGGGTGAGTCTTCCTGACTCCAGTCCTGGTGCTCCAGACACTGCAGCACATATCCCTTGGCTTGCAACCTTGAGTATCTCCACTTATGTCTAGTCTATTGTTGGAAGGCAACGTGTTTTTAGTCCCCACCCCTATGTATAGCAAAATCAGTGTTTAACCTGTATCTTGAAGAGTGTAATGAGCTAGCAAGGTTTCTGCAGCAGCTAGGATCCCAAGATGGTCCCGAGCATAAGCCAGCAAGTCATTCTGCATCCCTGTATAATCCTATGTAGATCAAGGATTGAAGGAAGGGACACTGAGTGAATGTTATGGATTAAACACTTCCACTGTTGACTTATATGAGTTTTCAGGTTCTCTTTTCTTGATCTGGTAGATTCATATGTAATTCTTTTGTAAAGAGCATAATTCCCTATTTTTTAAATTAAGGAAAGAAAGAAAGTACATTAGAAAACATGATTTTGCCACTCAGGTGAGCAGGGAGACTATCTTATTGGCTGAAGGATACACTTGTCACCATCAAGGATCTTCTCTTTCCATTCTTGCATCTTAGCTGTTTCACAGGCTCCACCTGGAGGTAAATTGCATTTAGACACATTTCTTAAATGCAAGAGTGTGTTTTCCTGGAATTGGTCTACAAGTAAGATTCATGCCCTCAAAATCAAAGCAAATTTTGAAAACTTAGTCTTAGCAAGCCCATCCATATTCTTCTCCAAGCCCTTTGAGACATGAAAAAAGACATGACAAAAAAATTGAGACCTGAAAATCCCTGTCATCCATTTCTGAGTATGTACCATTTCCAGAGCTCAGATTAACTGCTTATTTTCAGTGACTTTGAGTTCCTTAGTTTTCTCCCTTCGAATTTTTGGAGATCTCCAGTGAGGAAACACCTTCCACCAGTTCAGATCATCAATCATTCTGCAACTTAGAGACTTAGTGTGGTCCTATAGGCATGGAAGAGATCAGGTGGATTACCCAAATCAAACAGCTGGTGTGGGTTGGAAGTGGAACTTGAAGCGTGTCATCCTGACTCCAAAGTAAGTTCTCTTATCTTCTCCGCTAAGCTTATGCCTAAGCTTCTAGTTAAAGCTTAAAACATGGAAAAAATCCACTTGTGAGTTGTTGTTGATTTTGTTTTTTAAGTACCAGATACATTCACTGTTCAGGGCTGAGTGTCTTATTGGGGGGAATGTGTTTTATTGGGAATGAATAATGGGCAAGGATTATGGAGACCCTCGCTGTGCACTATTAAATGTACCAAAAGCCTAGGGAAATCACCTTACAGTTTTTAAGTCAGAAATTGCAGAATCTTTGGACAAAGTACTCAATTCTTGCTATGAATTCTGGAAAACCCTTTATGTGAGGCTGAATTTTCTCTTCAGTGGCTATTTCTCAAGGCATTTTTCACATTTGAAATGCGTGCCGATATCCATTTCACCCCTGTAAATCTATGAACTATTATATTAAAGAAGAAAAGCAAACAAAAAATAAATCTATGTGGGCTTCTAAAACCTTTTTCCTCCTAAATACAACCTGGATTGGAAAGGTTAATGCTTAAGATTAGGGGAAATGATGTCTTCCCAGCTTTTCTTTATCAAAGAGGACAGAAAGTCCTTTTCATTTCTCTTATGCCATTGGCATTGTTTTTGATGTTGATCAAAAACAACTCATTTGAGGGATCACCAAAAGATATATATTTTTTTCCCTGATACTACATATCTTTACCAATTTCTCTCTGTGTCCCCAACAAAAAAAAAAAAAAAAACACTTTAAAAAGTGTTTGTGTAACAGGGAATTTGTGTATCCAAGATTTGTGTATCCAAAATGGGATAGACTGCTTTCTGAGATTCCCTGTTACACAAATCTGATCATGTCACTCCTGTACTTATTAAATCCCATGTCTTCCTACGGCCTCCAGGTATAATTACAAAATGTTCGTTTGACAGTTGAAGTCCTTCATAGCCTTCAGTCTTCATATCTTTCCAAACTTCTTACAACTTACTCTCCTACACAGAATGTTTGATCTAGTGACCTCCAGGCCAATTCATGCCAAGTCTCCTTCTCTCAGCTCTCTGATTACCTACCACATTTGGAATGCTCTCCCTCCTCCACTCTCACTGCTGACCTTCCTGACCTTTAAGTCTTAATTAAAATCCCACTTTCTACGGAGAGCCTTCCCTAACCCCTCTTAGATCTAGTGTATTCCCTATGCTATATTTTCCTATGTATCATATCATATCTTTACATATATATAGCTTCATTTGTATATAGTTCTTTGCATGTTTTCTCCCCCATTTTATTGGGTTTTTTAAAAAAACTTTTTGTATCTCTAGTGCTTAGCAAAATCCCAGGTACATAGTAGGTGCATAATAAATGTTTATTTAATTCAATTAACTATCTACCTTACTGAAAATGTTCAAAAGGAGGTGCACAGGAATGTTGCACAATGTATTCCTGAAATGGAGAAGAAATTGGACAAAATGATCTAAATGGTCTCTATCCCTATGATTCTGTAACTCTGTGATCCTAAGAGTTCCTAACTGATAGATTATCTTTCCCTGCCTCCTTCCCTCCTTCTCCCCTTTCCCCCCTCTCCCTCTCTCTGTCTCTGTCTCTCTCTGTCTCTGTCTCTCTCTGTCTCTGTCTCTCTCCGTCTCTGTGTCTCTCTCTCTCTATCTCCGTCTCTGTGTGTGTCTCTCTCTATCTCCATCTCTGTGTGTCTCTCTCTCTATCTCTGTCTCTGTGTCTCTCTCTCTCTCTATCTCTGTCTCTGTGTCTCTCTCTCTCTGTCTCTGTGCCTCTCTCTGTCTCTCTGTCTCTGTCTCTGTCTCTGTCTCTGTCTCTGTCTCTCTCTCTCTCTCTCTCTCTCTGTCTCTCTCTCTGTCTCTGTCTCTCTGTCTCTCTCTCTCTTTCTCTCTCTCTGTCTCTGTCTCTCTCTGTCTCTGTCTCTCTCTGTCTCTGTCTCTTTGTCTCTGTCTCTCTCTGTCTCTCTCTCTCTCTCTGTCTCTGTCTCTCTCTCTCTCTGTCTCCCTCTCTCTGTCTCCCTCTCTCTGTCTCCCTCTGTCTCCGTGTCTCTCTCCCTCTGTGTCCATGTCTCTCTCCCTCTGTCTCTCTCCCTGTCTCTCTCCCTCTGTCTCTCTCCCTGTCTCTCTATCTCTTTCTTTCACACACACACACACACACACACACACACACACACACACACAAATACACACCAATTTAACTATTCCCAGATATTAAGTGAGCTTAATTCAAAGTCACATGAGAAAAATGGAAAAATAATAAGTAATCTATCAAAAGTAGAGTCAGCTCAGAACAGAAACTACGAATTTACATTGGTTGTACACTATCTTTATCATATACCTCCTCACTCTACTTCTATGACCTCTACCATGTCAAAATTTAGTTTCTATCTAGGTCTCTAAAAATGGGGGCCAGAAGAACCCAGAGATCTCACCACATAATGTTAAATGTAGAATAAGTTTTATTTTAATTGAATAAAAAGCAGAAAACACAAAAGACTCAGATCTCAGTTCATAAATAGTCTAGAAAATACATCTTCCTTCTCCATTGGGTCCCCCACTTGTTCAGGGACCTATGAAAGTAGTTCTTTTGACTTATAGAATTATCCTAGGAAGGAGACCTACTTGTAATGGGAAGGTACTTAATATTCTATAGAATTTGGGCCTTTTCTTGAAGCTAATCAATCCACATAAGTCATTATAAATTAGATTTTAAAGACTGGAGTGCTCTGTGCGCTGTTGCTTAATCATGATTATTGATGGATGAAGATAATGTTGACCCCAGATAGGAGGGTTTCAGGTAGGAGTGCATTGGTGAATGTTAACAACTGGCTTTCCAGAACTCCACAACACACTTAAATTTAATCTGCGTAATCCACATGTCTTATTTTCTCCATCACTTTCCTAAATCTAGGCAATCAACAAAGTATATCAGGTCCTGATTTCTCATATTTGCTAATTTCTGACATGTAAATACTTACACTGAAAATTTTATAATCAGCTCATGAACTGGTACAAACTGGTTCCAGCACACCCATTTTATCAAGCAACTTGACATATTGAATGGTCCCTTTCCAGTACTCACAAATGAATTCACATGTCCATCTGTTTATCAGATAGACCCTACAAATGGTAGCTTTCAGGACCCCCTAATCTTAGCTTATATTACACACCCGGGAGTGTGCATGTAAGATGTTTTCTTATTAGAGCACCTTTTTCTAACTCATCCTCATATAGCTGCTGCTTGGTGAATCTTTGTCATCCCATTAATAATCCAGAGCAGGTGACACTAAGGAAAGAAGCAGCCTTTTGAGACCCAGACATCTCCAAATCAATCCCTGTGTCCAAATGTCCAATATTCCGAAAGTCACGCAACATATCCATTCAATAAATGACATTTCTATCTCTCTCTTTTTTTCTTTTGTCAAAATATCCACCAATATATCCCGACTTCACCATCCATAAAGTAAAAAGGTTAATGAGATGCCTAAGCTTTCTGCCCACTCTGACAGATCATGAATCTGTGATCAGATTGAGTGATGTTTATTATTAGACATTCTGGTCTTTATATCTAAATATAAACATTGGTTGGTGTAAATTTCACAAATATTAAAATGGAATCGACTCTACATAAATGAGTATAAATCAGAGAACAATGACTCATTCCCTGTAGAGCCCTCTTCTTTCTCCCTTTCATTTTCTCTGGCAGAAATCGATGTCATTACAATTAGCCTAAAGTGTCTTCATTACTTCATTATCTTGGGGAAAATGACCTATAGGCCAGCTACAGCAGTGAAGTAGCAATTTACCAAAGTTGGCCATGTTTACTAGGCAGCTGAATTTGTGTTCTAACAAAGCAAATCATGACCTGAAATCAGACCTTTCCAGTCTGATAATGAATGGAGATAATGAACTCCTGGTCTCAGTACACGTCCCCACACTTTGGATTCGCAAGGAACCTCCTGGCCGAGCTAATGTCTCTTAAACAATTATTTTAATTGGGAGAATTTGCAGGCTGTGCATTTTTATTAACCTTTTCCACCTTGGTTCCATTGCAGTTTGGGATGACACCATTAGGTGGCAGTAGGAGTTTCTTTGTTTTTTGCAGTGAAATTGATTATTTTCTAAGTTCTATCTCCTGGTATCTTAAAGACTCTGGTCAGTTTAACCTTCCCAAGTCTTTGTGACTTAACAGTCACTACAGATCACTAATTGGTGATCTATCAGTCTGAGGGATGTCCAGAAACATTAAAAAGGAACAAGAAACTCAAGGACTTCTAGAATTTCCACTTCACAACTGGGTGAAGCTGACTCAATCTCACAAATGGTTTTATCCCCCATTTTCTTCATCATTCTTCTTCATATTTAAAAAAAAATCCATCTCTTATTTAATAATTTATAGTAGTAATTGAATACCCATGATATTTCACAGCATTCCATTCTCTTTTATCAGAATGATGCTTAGAAGGCTCAAGAAGGCAGAGCCCCTGACATAGTGCTTATATTCAATAAAAATATATTGTTTTACTACTAGAAATAACACAACATGGTGCATAGGTAATTATTCTATGTCAAGAAAACTGGTTAACTTACCTTACTACTCAAGCTTGAGGTTGCCCCAGGGCTAGTTCTAATTCAATACAGCAAAAATGAGTACAAAATTTGAAAAATCAAACCAAATCGTATCTAATCCAATAAGCATTTATTAAGGTTAAAAAGGAAAGAAAGAGTTGCCCTGCTCTCTAGGATTTTCCATTTTACTGGGGATGGGTGAGAAGAGGACTAAGTTTAAAGTGTAAATAGATTAAGGATTCCCTGGTTATTTGACGCAAGAGGCCACACTAAAATTTGGGTCAGTGGCATATAACAGGTAACACAATGGAAAACTGGGGACTCTAAGAGAAAAGAACAAGGGGCTCTAGGCATGGGGGACATCTTGAAAAAAATCACAGAAATGGTACAAGCCGTTCTTGGAACAGCAAGTAGATTGGAGTCCAGACTTTGCAGGGACTTACCCTACATTAGAGGTGAATATACTTAGAAATCATACAAGTGTCAATGTAATAAGCAGAATCCCCAGTTTTCCATTATATTAATACATAGATTTGGGTTTTGAACTACAGGAGTATCTTTTGTTAATCTATGTAACAGCATTCTTGGAAGGAAGTAGAGATACAGATTCCACTGCCCATCCAGCTTTGATGAATGACCTGAACCTGAATCGACTTCTGGAATTGAGTTTTCATTCATCTCTTGAGGGGGAAAAAACAGCATAGTTTTTGTATCAGAGTAAGACCTTGAGAATCACTCTCAAAAGAGGAAAAACTGAGAGAAGCGAGTGATGGCTTCTCCCTGCACCCACAATGGCAACATCTGGAGAAAGGACAAAAAGCTGCTAGGAGAAGTGTTTTGTTTTTGTTTTTCTCAGCAGCAGAGGAATGAAAGGCTGAAGCCAAGATGGAATTTCCTCTCCTAGGTCAATGAAGAGAAATAAAAGAAAAAGGCACAAATAACAGTCATTCAGAGAATCGGTTTGCTTGACTATGCATATTAGTTACAAGAAATTCATTTTTCTCTTTATGTTTTTTAATGGGACCAGGAATGGGAGGGGGGCATAAAATGAGTTTCTGGTCTTTAAAAAACAATGAGAGCTAAGAGGCTTCTGCTGCCTGTGCTTTCAAATGAGGTCTCTATATCATTAATTTTAAGCCTTTTACTTTTATACATGATATGTCTGAGAAAGTGAGAGTTATCTATAAACATAAGATTAAAACAAAACACATCAATAGAACTTTAAAAATATAAATGCTGAGCCAAAAGACTGAGGCCTTTCCCTGAGACATAAGACTTCCCAGAAGAGAAAAATCCAGAGTCTAACCGATTACGGCAGTGTGTCTATTGGAAGCAACAGCCAAAGGAATCGATGAATGAGGTTAAGAGATCAGCACTGAAACCGATAAGCTTTTTTGAAGGCCTCCTGAGTCAACAAATGAGACTTCTAAATAAAGACCCGTTGTTAAAGTATTTTTTCCAAGCTAAAGCACAATGTGTTATTTATTTACAACTTTGCTCTATAAATTCCTTAAAGCATAAATAGAAGATATTATACTCCCAAGACAAACAAGTTGTCAACTCAGTTAGGAAAGAGAAGTAGAGGAATGGTGCGATATATTTCACTTCTCCCATGACCTTCCAAACCTTGCTCTACAGCGACCCCTAGTGTTTTAAGCTGGATCCTAAAGGATCCATTCATCCATCAGTATCTTTGCTGTTTCTTATGTGGATCCCTATTCCTTCATATACACCCCCTATTCACTCCTCTGTGACCTACAAATACCAAAGTCCAGTAGTGAATCTTACACACTAGAGGGAGTCTTATTTCTCACCATAGTCCCCTTGTTCTGTCTGCGAAAACATCATGATCCTCTTTTATAGGAAAATTAGTGACTGAAGTATCTTCCAATATGAGACGAGGATTTTTTTTTCAACTTTGTGGTAGATTTAGCACAAACCCCGCTGATGGTGAAATGAGAAGGAACCAAGATTTATAAAGATCTTTGTCCTCAAGCACAATGGATCAACATAGAGAGGAAATATACTGGAGAAAAATGTGCCATCCACCAAAGTCATAGCCAGCAGTAAGGAGCAAATGATAGAAATGAAGCACACAGGACAGGAAGTGACTCACAAGGATACACAGCTAGCTAGTGACAAAACAAAGGAAAGAACCTCCTCTTTTGAACTCCACTCCAGAACTCTTTCCATCATAATCTCCATTCAATAAGTAGTTATGGAAGTATGGGACATGGTAGAACAGTGGAAAGGTATACTGGGCTGAGAGTGAAACAGACCAGAGTGTAAATTCTGCCTCAAACATACCCAATTCTGTCATTGTGGAGAAGCCATTTAACCTTTCATGCCCTCAGTTTGTTAACCTTTAAAATGGGGATAATAACAGCACCTACCTCAGAAGATCAGGTTTTAAAAAAAAAACAAATGAGATAATGCATCTAGGGTTGGGCAAACCTTAAATTATTACATAAACACAAAAGCTATTGTTGTTATTACTCAAAGAGATTATAATTTCATCAAAGACAAGACATGACATCATTAAAATTAACACAAGGTATTATTTGATAAAGCATGAAATGGAATATGATCACAGTTCTAAGACAGATGCTACAAATAGCATGTCCTAGAATAAGTTGAAACTCCTGAACCCACTACTTTCCAGTACAGGGTCATCCAGTTTCCAGTGATGGTTAG
The DNA here is from genome assembly GCF_902635505.1 of Sarcophilus harrisii. Taxonomy (NCBI): domain Eukaryota; kingdom Metazoa; phylum Chordata; class Mammalia; order Dasyuromorphia; family Dasyuridae; genus Sarcophilus; species Sarcophilus harrisii. Next base: position 11,551,754 of record NC_045428.1, on the reverse strand, counting down.
GCTGAAAGTCAATTGTCCTTTACATCTAATTAAATGAAGATCATATGATTTATGGTAGGAAGGAACCTTAAGTATCTATCCAGTCCCACATACAGATTACGGGACTAACACCCACAGAGAGAAAGTAATTTCCTAGAGACAGCTTGGTGGGTAAGTCAATAGAAGACAGGGTTCAAATCCTGCTCACATATTTATTTACCATGTGACTCTGACCAACTCACCTAAATACCTGCCTCCATTTTCTTTAAAATGGGAGATAAAACCAGTATTTCCTAGGATTGCCATTAGAATCAAATGAGATAATTCATATGTGTTTTGCCTTGTGCTTGGCACACAGTAAGTACTTAATAAATGCTTGTAATGTTTATGTTAAAAATACTAAGACCATTTATTTACATGAAGTATTTACCATTAAAAACATATTTACCATTCATTTCAATATAGTCATCGTGCAGCATAGCAATAACCACATATAGCTTTAATGCATCAGCGTCTTAATAGCCAAAGATTTTTGATTATAACTTTTATTTGACTACAGTATTAAGTTTTATTTATTTTTTTGTTGCTGTTTTTGTTCATTGTTTGTTGTTCATAGGTCACAATTGCTTCTTGGGAACTTGAAACCCAACTAAAAGCATCATGCGTTCTCTAAGAGCTCCCTATAAATCAGATGCTTCCTGACTGCCTCCATGGGGGACCAGAAGTAATGCAATATCCAGCAAATTCAAAGAGCAAACAAATCTCCTTTGTCACTGCTGGAAACCTCTAAGCATGAAACTGTGTACTTACTCATATTATACAACTCACACACACACACTCTCTCTCTTTGTCCCTCTCTGTCTATCTGTCTCTGTCTGTCTGTCTCTGTCTCTCTCTGTCTCTGTCTCTCTGTCTCTCTGTCTCTCTATCTCTCTCACTCACACACACACACACACACACACACACACATGACAGATAAACTTAGAAAGTTCCTTTTTAGAGAGAGCATTTTTTTTCCATTTTAGATGTCACCGAGAGCCAATGGGCTCCTATTGCTTAATACAAAGGTTTTGATGGGGTGTTGTCAAAAGAGCCCTCACCAGGGAATCAAGAGCCCTGCTTCGATCACTGACCACTTGTTCATCTTACAAGACTTTAAAGTCTTTGCTCTCACTTTCCACATCTGAAAATGGAACAGGATTCAGATTTATTGCTTTGGAATCCACAGACCACCAAAGGATTTACACATAGACTTCAAGAGGGCCTATGAATTTAGATGGGAAAAAATAGCATCTTTATTTTCACTATTCTTCTTTCTTTCTTTTGAATGGTTTAAAAGCATTATTCTGATTTCTCGAGTGCCCAAGGGGTCTATGGCACAAAAAAAGCATGAGCTCTAAGACCCTACAAATTGTAAGCTTCCATTATGAGAGACAACACTCTCATTCTAACTTGGCGAAAGTGATTTCTTCAATTAGTCAACATAAAGGATCTTCAATCTATTCCTCTCGGCAGGTATGAAAGAAAAGGTAACAGCTTCTCCAAGAAAGTACATGCAGTTCCCTGGTCTCTCCTTTATAAATATATATATATATATATATATATATATATATATATATATATATATATATATATATATATATATATGGAATAAATGGCAAAGAAACAAGGATTTGATAGAGTCTGGAAGAGCCTGAAAGAAACAGAGACATTAGGGAAATGAGTGTTTCTAAATGAACCTTCAAAATCAATATCATCATCACACTCAGTGGTCCCAGAAGAGGAATGGAAATTTTTACTTGATTTTCATCGATTCAGCCCTTTTTTATGATTTTTGGGCTTCTATTTTGAGGGAAGAGCAGAAAGGTGACCCAGTAGTTACAGAGCAAGCCTGGAGTCAGGAAGACAAATTCAAATCTGGCCTTGGATACTTCCTAGCTGTTTGACCCTGAGCAAGACACTTAACTCTGTTTGCCTCAGTTTCCCCATCTGTAAAATGAGCTAGAAAAGTAAATGGCAAATCACTCCAGAATCTTTGCCAAGAAAACTCCAAATGGGGCCTTGAAGAGTCAAACATGAATGAAACAACTCATAACAAGAAATAATTTTCAAGAGTCCACATCTGTGAACAAGAGGCATTGCATGCTGTACTTTAAGTCAACAAAATGTAGACAGAAATCCCACATCAGACCATTGCTGGATCTTAAATGCTCTAAGCCCATTTTCTCATATATAAATGAAAGAAATTGACCCAAGGATTTCTCTGGTTCCTTCCAGCCCTAAATCTATGATCTTATTCATTAAAGGACAAAACCCTTCTGATAATACCATTCTTAAGAGTCTGTGGACAACTGATGAAAATATTTCTATTTCTGTCATTTACATAAAACCCTGAAAAAGAGAGTGGAATCCTCACTCTAGTGGGATGTCTGACTTAGTTTGGATTTATTAGCAGCAACCCAGGAGAGAGAATTGTATAAGGGATAAGGCTTTGGGCATCTAAAAAATACAAAGAACTGAAACAAAGTGAGCAACTGTTGATGGGGGGATGGCTAAAGAATTGGTTTGAACTGTTATAAAACTTGATTTCATCATAAGAAAGAATGGGGAAAATATCTACTAAGTGTACCAGACATTATACCAGATGCTGAGAAGTACAAATACAAAAGTGAGAGTCAGTGTGCTCCTTCAAGGAGCATTCTAATAATAATTCTAATAATAATCTTCCCATTCTAATAAGGGAATACAATTCATAAAGGGAGTGGTGGCCGGGGATGGCAATTTTCATCTGGAGAATAATAGTCATGGTGTTTGGAACCATAAGGCAATCAATGGATATGTTAAGCAGTGTTAATCTTAATCTGATTACGATTCCCAGGGCAGTTGGAGGAAAGCAGGAGGGATGGTGTGTACCAGCATAGTGACAGGGCAGACGAAAACATGACCCAAGATGTTTCTAAAGTGAAGCATGATTGGGGTGACTTTGCGCTCATCCAACAATTGAAGTCCCCATCACCTTGCCCCTAATCCATTGCAGTAGCCTTCTACTTGACATCTCTGTCTCAAGCTCCTCCCAGTCCTGACCTCCACCCAGCCATCTCCTCTCGCAATTCTGTGTCCATAATTATATTTTTTTCTTTTACAAAATAAGGGGAATAGAGTGATTGTTGTCAGATGGTTGGTTGATTGATCTTTCAGCATTACCTCTTCCTATTTTACCTAGGCCAGAAGTGTATTGGTCACTCTCAAAGCCACCACTGTTGATGAGTATGAAAGCTATGACCTGCCCCATTTCCAATCTGGACTGGTTTTCCTTGTTAGGCAGTCTGGTGGTCCCCTGTTTCCAAGAGCTCACTATATAGATGTCGGATTTAGTGAAGATCCCTGAAAGACTTAAGCCCCACTGTAGCAACAAACTGAAGCTATTTACTGCTTCATCCTCCCCATTATCAGGGATTAGGCAGGTGCCCCCCTACCTGGCTCTAAAACATTCAGAACACAAGAAATGTCCATCATCAGTATCATGAAACTAAAGAATATCAGCTCTAGGAAGGGCAATAGCCATCATCTGACCCAATCCCCTTGATTAATGAAGAACCTGAATAAAAGGAAAGTGACCTTGAAATGCATCTTTGACGATCACATCTGGATGTATTCCCTAACCCTCCCACTCTGACATCTATTGGTGAAATTCAGGTAGGACTTTTTATGAAATTGTTTACTCCCTGAAAGTGTCTGGTGACCCCTGGGAATGTTTGCATCTCCAGATGAGAACATTGACACAGAGCAGTGGAAACAGTGCTAGGTTTGATGGGAGAGCTCATGAGTTCAGATTCGATTTCTGTCACTTCCTGTTGGGCAAGTCCCTTAGCCTCTTGAGGCTCTAAATTCTTCACTGAAAATGTAGGATGTTGAATAGGACCCTTTGAAGCACTTTCTGATGCTTCTCTGATTGATGATTCTGATTCTGAAACAAAACCATTCATCCTCGGAAACCACTCGTCAACTGTTAGCTACCCACATAGACCTAAGGAGGGTTCTTGTCCATTGAGGTCATTCCTAGAGCCCTTGCAATAAGGTCAGTAAAGCAGTCACTTCTGGCTCCAAAGAATGGACATTACCTCCTCAGGCAGGGTCTCTGCCTCCCATACCCCAGCCCAGGATTCATGAACAATCCATGACCAGTGAACATCCACTGATAAGGACAAAAGGTTAAGTACAGGAAATAGTGATTCATTTGGCAACCTTCCAATGTACCTTTGTTTTATTTTTCTTCATAATCATCATTATCATCATCATCATATAATTAAATGTTTCCTGATGCTCAGACCTGGAATTTTGCTTGAAATTCAGAACAAGTCTGAGGTAATATTTCCCTCCTTTGAACCCCTTTCCCCAGTTTTATCTGTGTCATTTGTTTCCACATCAAGTCCCCTTCAGGATATCCCCTTCCCATTTTCCCCCTGCAAGACCATTGAGCTTTCTCATATAATAAAGAGAAAAAATTAGGCAAACCCAATAAACACAATTGGCTCATCTTGCGACAGTATTGTAAGTCATTAAAACTGAGTGGAAACTGGTTTGAAGAAAGAACAATTGATAGTTAACTAGAAGTGAACCTTCATGGGCTTGTCAGTCATAGTTATTATGGAATAGAGTAGAACAAGATAATTGGATCAAAACGCCGGGGCAGGGTGAAGGAAGGAATGAAGCACTATGGGAAGAAGGGAGAGGAAGGATTCTTTCAAAGTCATTCCTTAGCTTTGCCTCAAAGCTTAATGATTTGATTTTTTTAAATCTGAATTGTATTGTCATTAAAGTATGCAGAAGTAAGATCACAGGGTCCCCCAGTCCCTCATGGTTTATATTTTCTTCTGCACTTCTTTCATTACAGAAAATCATTCTGACCAAATAAGGAATGCCATTTAAAAAAGGTTGATTTTTCACTAAGGGTTATAAAATGGGATGGCCATAACATCTACTCTTTCTCAGTAGGATCCCTGGATTTTTGATTTCTCCCTGTCCTCCCAGGGTTCTTCCTTCATGAAAGTTTCCTTTTCCTCCAGAAACTTCAAGATATCTTCCCTTTGCCTCAGCTTTGTCCAGAGAAGCTTAGCAGAGTGTCTGGCATACAGAAGGTGCTTAATAAATGCTTGTTGACTGACCATGCAGGATACATTTGAGGAGACCTGTCTCCAGTCACATATCCATAATTAAGAATTCAATTGTGTGATAAGATCTAAAGAATTTGAAAGGCATGAAGGAAAATGTACTAAGGTTTGGACTCAGAATTTCATGAAATGGACTTAGAAGATAGAATGCTTATAAAGGAAATTGAAAATTAATTGCAGTAGATGGTGGAGAAGACACATGTGACTTTCTAAGCTCCTCTCATCCCCTCACAACCAACTATTAAATTCAGCCTCAAAAATAGCCCTTGACTGGTAAAACCCATGAAGATTAGAAGCACAATAACTCACCAGCCGAAGATAATCTGGAAGATTGCCTGGAAAGGTTTGTCCTGAGGGGCCAGGAACTGACAGCGCAGGCAGCGAGAGACTAGCATCCTAAGCAGACCAGGGGCAGGCGTGATCTCTGTGGCTAGAGATGACTCTCCCATAGGCTAACTGCTCTGCCTTGATTACAAAGCAGTAAACTGGAAGAGATAATTACAGGGTTTATTTTCTTTTTAAGATATAATGCAGCTGGGGCAGCTAGGTGGCATAGTGGATAGAGCACTACCCCAGAAGTTAGGAAGACCTGAGTTCAAATGTGGCCTCAGACACTTAACACTTGCCCTGGGCAAGTCACTTAACCCCAATTACCTCAGGGAAAAAAAAATTATATATATATATACAATGCAGCTATATTTTCTCCTAAATTTTCTTTCTTATTTGACCACCATTATATTCAAAATAGAAAAAAAAAGATGTTTTTTCATTAACTGAGAATGATTATGTAGGCTAGGTATCCTTAGCTAGATGCATTTAGGTCAGGTGATTTCAGGCAGACCAGAAAAATCTTGACATTCAGTTAGTCTTATTCATAATGTACAAAGCAGTTCAGCAGGCACAGATAACTATATGCAAAACTGTACATGATATATGGACTTTTCATTTTCCTGACATTCTGAAGTCATCACTTTGGCTTGGGGGTAAAATCCCTGATCATTTATTTATGCAGTTCCAGGTCTCCTCTTTTCTTGTGGAAAATTAAGTCTGAGCAAATTAAGTCAGCTTCTTTCAGACTCTTCATTTGGGCTGTGCTGAGACCCACCTGGTTTGACCTTCATGATTGACTTAATCAAGTTGTGGAGGCCTCTGAATCTCCAAGGGACAATGATTCCAGAGTCCTGGGAGATAGACTCCAGTTGCTGCCATTGACATCCAAAGTGGTCCTTCTCTTATTTTGGAAAATGTGAGAAAGAAATGGCAAGTAGAACAAAATTATTGTTAATGTGAAGAGCAAGTGAGAGGTCAACAACGGTAAGCATTCAATGCCAGGTGATGTAAGGTAAGCATGCACAACCCATTTGTAGGACAGAACGTTCAGAGCTGTTCAGGCTGGAGACAAAAGAAGGTAACTTTGGAGTCTTATCCCCTTTTTGCAGTCTTTCTGAAGAAGTCTGGTATGTTTCCTTGGTATGTTCATTCTGGGCTTGGGACATATCCACCTGTGATTATGAAAGGTTATCTTATTTCTTAAACTGGCAAATATGATAAAACTGATTGAAAGAAAAAAAAACAATTGTTAAAATTGCTCTGGGATGGGAAGTCCTAATAATATTATCCAGCAAGACCACTCTCAAACTGGACGAGTTATCTAGGATCAGAGCCTCACAATGACTCTTCTTGGGCCCCCTTAAAACAAAGCTGTTCCCCAAACCCCTTCTGAGAGCACCTATTCATCATCTCTAGCCACAAGCCAATCAGGCAGGACCAAAAGCTTATCAAGGATAAAAGGGTTAGATGACTGTATTCCTTAAGACCCGGTAGAAAGTTGACAATGTAAGCACTGGCGAACTGTGTGAAAGTTAAAACTAAGTCAGCCAACCCATTAACTGCTCCATCTTCTTTCCTCCTATTTTCAAACTGACATTTGATTGATATATGGATAGTCTATGCTGCTGCAAAGATAAGAAGGAAATAGAACTGATCCCATTCCCAGACTTTTCTGTGAGAGTCAAGAAAGAAGCTGGGCTATATAAAGCTACAAAAGAAAATTAGGTCCAAAGAAAAGGGGAGACACGTGACATGAGACCAGAAAGCCTGGCTCTGGGAGGCGTGTTTTGCTTATTGTTTTAGGAGGTAAAAGAGGCCATTTTTTGCCTCATTTCTTACCTAGTTCAATTAATGAAGATAAGATGTAGTCAGATAAACTGAGACCTGGGAAAGATCTAAGCTTAAAAAGACCAAGATCTCCTACTGCATCTAGGGCCATGTACAGTTATCTTGTTATGTATCTTGCCACTGAACCTAGATGACTGGAGGAGAGAGTGAGGCTGCCGACTTTTCACAACCCTGCCTTACTTAAATGGAATTCGCTTGCAAGTCAAATCATCACCCTCCAAATGTCATTGGTCATCTTACAGAACAAAGAATAGAAACAATCCTATTCTCTCATTTCAAGATGGATCTGGAGAGACCAATACTTCCTCCCATGGTGGATTATCAGGGATTACGTCTTTGGTTTGAAATTGATCTCCAAATCTCATCCACCTTACATCGATATCAGAACAGCAGAAGTTGGCTGGTGCTTGTTGCATGAGCATTGGCTGTTTTCTATTCAAGTTCAGTATTAAAGAATGTTCCCTTCTTTTGTGCATCCTTCTATGTTAGGTATCAATGTAAACAATGAAGTAATTTGAATAACCCAGCTAGCTAGCTTCAAAAACTTATTAAGACAATAGAAGAAGATGGATGTATTGGGTCAAGCTTCTAAACCATGGGAAGTGCCAAGTTGGAAAGCTGAGAGTGGGGGAAAAATCTACAATTTATGAGTTTACACTGACCCTATCTGGCATCAATGACAAAGACTGTTGGGAAATGGGAGGAGTAGCTTCCCAACAGAAGACAGACATTTTTAGACACTGCTGATTGTATACATGCATTTGTTTTTTGTAACTCTCTGTTGTTTACAAGGATTTTTTTTAATAGAGGGAAGATGAGGAGGTCATGTATCACGAAGAGGGAAAAAAAAGGAGAAAGGGTAAGAGAACAGAAGGGAGTTCAGAAGAATAAAAGATCAAGATACTGCTTTGACAAGCAATTGCTTGACAATGTCTTGAATGTGTTAAATGCATTTTTAAAAGCCAGCTATTCATAATAGATGTAATGATCTCACATATAATCCTCTTTACCTGTTCTGGTTTATATAAATAAATGTTCATTGTTTATTGGGTAGATTCAAAAAAGAATTATTTAAGAAATAAGAAAAAAATGTAAAATGTTTTCAAAATATCAGGAAAAGAATAGAAGGAAATTTAGCAGATAAACTTATAAACAAGGTAACGTTGATACTATAGAACGAAGGAGCAAATGAAATATTTGTAAAGAATTTACTACAGTATCTGGTATATAGTAAGCTTGGTCCCTTCTTCCTATTCTCGTTATCATTTTAAATGTAAAATGAAATTTAGCAGAAAAACAAGTTGTTTTATAAAGATTTACAGTTTCTCATGAAAGCCTCTTTTTCTGTCCTCTTTGTTTATGTTCATGTTTGTTGATGTTTGACAAGTTCCCAACGAAAAAGAAAATTTACCAAACCAAACAAAACAATATGAGAAGGGTAAGTTTCCATTCTTGGCTACTTTGGGCCAATCTTTGGAAGGGGCAAAAGACAAGGGGAACCTTAGTGTCACAATGGAGAGACCTTGATCCAGGGCTCCTTCATGTGAGTCCTAACAGAGAGCTACCCCCATTGCCACTTGGGGAAGACAGAAGAAAGATTTGTTTTTACTTTCAAAATATACTGACCCCCATCTGCTGGAATTACAGAGGAGCAAGTCAAGTCCCTCAGAAGATTTTCGTGGCCACAAAAGGGAGGGGATGGAGAAGGACACCCTGCAATTCTTCTGGATGGAAGTTGGGAGCTTCTAGAGGAGTGGCAGGTGACATCTGCTGAGAACCACAGTAAAAAACAGGCACTAAGGAGGTAGGAGAGAGGGGTAGCACCTTTTGGGAGACTTATTCAATGTTTGATTGTTGGTGACTGAGGTAGTGCAATTGTTTGGAAAAGGACTATCCATTAGGGGTATTGATAGTTCTCATGAAGAGTTCTCGTTGTTTCCAACCTGCAAACAGACTGTTGTTGTTGTTGTTGTTTTCTTGACTTTATAAACTATAAACTTACAAGGGGATATAGTGAAATTTGGGAAGTGGGGAGACTCAAGAGAGTCCACATTTATCACTCTGGGTGCTTGAAGTTGGAGTGTGATAATAGCTGTAAGGAGTCAATTAAAAGTGAAGCAAATAGCCATTTATTCTACATCATAACCCAATACCAGGGAGTTTGATAAGGAACATTAAGAAAAGGGAGGTGCATTGGAAGATACCAATCTCAGGAAACCTGTTGAAGTTAATCTGCAGTTCATGTTCATTTTGGTTGGGCGAAAAGGGGATAATTTTGTCACTTTTCCTACAGAGAACTGATGACAATATCCTCAGTTGTGTTTTATATTTAAAAAAAATAGGGGTAGGTGAATAATAAACCACCAGTGTGAGAAAACACCCCAAAGCAGACCCAGACACATTGTTATGGGAGAGCCTTGGACACAAGTTTCCAGATTTCAGTTTATATGTCTTTGAAAACCCAACTAGAGATAAAAATATAAAATTTTCTGATCTAAAGATCATTTCCTAGGTTTTTCTTTCCCAAAACTATGAAGAAAGAATTAATTGTTTTCTTTCTTCAAGGATACAATAAAGACAGGATGGAAAATTGGTCATGAGGTTCAAAACCAGTGTCATAGAGGCCATCCAATCTAATCCCCTGGTTTTATGGGTGAAGAGACTGAACTTCAGAGAGATTATATCATTTGTCTAAAATCCCACAGGTAATGAGTAAGGCAGAATTTGAACTCAAATTCAGGCCTTTTTATTCTGCCTTCTCTAACAGGACAGATCGGATTAAAGTCAACAGCCAGCAGACTGAATGAGGTACAGGCTAAATGAATAAAGGTCCTTTTGAAAAGTAACCCATTTAATTATGATCAGAGAGAATTGGTGATGAATTTCTTGAGGGAAAAATATTTTTAATTATCTTCATAGATTCTACAAACTTTATTCATATAACTATGAGGACAAGCCCCAAAATATGAATACCAACTCCAAATCTGGAAACATTTAAAGTTTTTTTTTCTCTATTCCATCCCACTTTTTAAAGTTGTTTGTGGCAGAAGCAGTCAAGTAAACAGCCCAAGTACTTCAGAAGATCATTTATTAGCATTTCATAGGGGAGAAGTCATATGAAAAACACTAGGGGGGAGGGGAGCCTTCAATGAAGGGATGATCTTAATCCAGTTGAGAAATGTCAGCTTTTTTGACTTGATGAAAAATAACATGTTCTGAATGAGAACACTTGATTGATGACTTTGAAAAGACATAAAAGCTCTGCTGAGTTTTGTTCTTCTGTCTTTTGTGATGTTAGTGAATCATATAAAATAATGAATGTGCCAAGGTTGTTGGATGGTATTTGAGCAGGCAGAGCAACAGTGAGATTCAAAATTCTCGTCGTCGTTTTTGTTCACATTTGTGAGATGTCCTGGAAGTTTGATGTGCAGTCAGATCACTCACAAAATTCCAAGGAGAGGAAGACAAGCAGGATTTGAAGCAAGAGACAAAGAAAAGACTTATTAAATGCAAGGCTCAGAACCCACTTCCACAAACCGAAGATGCTTTTTTTTTTAATTGCTCGATTTTGTTCATTTTAATATAATGTCTTTATATTTATATCTACACTAAGACAGTCTAGAAGGGTTCTTTTGTTTTACATAGCTACAAAAAAACAAACCATAAGAAAGACAACACACATTTGAGGTCAATTCTCTATGCATTACCATATGATTTATAATTATAGGAGTAGGGATAGGATTGTGGAGAAGGGCGGTAATGGGACCTGAAAGAATTGTGATAACAAGAACAATAGGCAGTAAGAAAGAATGAAAACAGAACTGGGCTCCAAACCAGACAAATATGAATATGAGTCTTGCTTCTGGTACATATTGGCTATAAGGCATGGAATTGCCAGAAGGAGTTCCCCCCACACCTCCCACCAAGTTCCTTATATCACTGAAATCACAGGACTAGATCCAATCCTTATTTATTTAGTCAGTCAGCTAATATTTATTAAGTACCTTCTATGTGCCAAGAGTTCTGGAGATACAAAGAAAAACAAACAATAAAATGAAAGAAAAACCAGTCAACTCTCAAAGAGCTCACAGTCCAATGAATATAGCTTGATCTGTTTGATTAAGCTATAGACAGGATAAATCACTGTATAAAATCCATCTACTTTGAATGCATGATCTACATTATTATTTTTCACATATATTATTAGATCAATCTATGTCCTGTAGTGTCAAAAATTTATTTCCTGGCACATAATAGCTGCTTAAGAAATGTTTAATGATCGTTTTGCTTATTTGTTTTGATTGTTTTGTGGCTATTTTCTCCAGACGTACAGTCTTCCTTTCATGTTTTTAGTCTGTAATTTTAGCCCTTGCCACATTCTAGATAGGCCAGCAGAAACCTAAATAATAATTTTAAAGACCTTTAATGGTCTTGCTTTTACATTTATATCCTAAGGACTTATAAATATAATGAAATATCACTGTGTTGTAGGAAATTATGAATATGAACAATACAGGGAAGGATGAGAAGGTATATAGGAAGTGATCCAAAGTGAAACAAGCAGTAACAGTGAAACAATACATATAACTGCAATGCAAAGGGAGGAAAACACCCAAATGTCAAGTCTGTTTAATTCTAATGACCTAGCTGAGTTGTGCAAAAGGGATGAAAAAATTCACCAATGTTTCTTCTTTGAAAAGTTGGAGGAATAAGGTTATGAAACATTTTGTATACAGTAGCCAGCTAGTGATACTGGCTCCCTCCCTTTCTTTGTGTGTATCTCTCTCTCTCTCTCTCTCTCTCTCTCTCTCTCTCTCTCTTTCTTTTTTTCTCTCTTCCACCTCCCCTCTCTCCTCCCTCCTTCTCCGTCTGTCCCTTTCTTCCTCTCTAAAGTATCACCTCTCTTCTAGTCACTCAGTTTTACAACTCAGCAATCATGTTTCCCTCTTCTCATTCTCGTACCTGTGAAAATGTAAGCAGCTATCAAGTCTGATTTTATCTCTTGAATCTCTCTCATATCTGCCTCCATCTTTCTAATCACATGGTCATCATCCTAGTTCAGACCCTCAATACCTTTCACCTGTTCTATTGTAAGACCCTCCTAATTGATCTTCCTAGTTCTAGATCCTCTCCTTTCTAACCCTAATGGGGTCATGAAAAGTTGGACATGATTGAAACAACTGAACAACAAAAATGAATTTGCTTGCTGACCAGATTGTGATATGCAATCAGATGGACAGCTCATAAAACCATTATACTGGTACACAAATTTTGGACTAATCCTTTTTCAGTCATTTTGGGATCTTCTTAGCAAAGATCTCAGGGTGGTTTCCCATTTCCTTCTTGACCTCATTTTACATATGAAGAAACTGAGGCAGACAGGGTTAAATGACTTGATAGTAAGTGCCTGAGGCTGGACTTGAACTTGTGCCTTCCTGATTCCAAGCCCATCACTCTATCCACTGTCCTAGCTTCTGTGGACTAATCATGAAAAAAAAGGAAATAAATCAGAATCAAAATTGAAACAGAAGAAATTGGAAATGATCTTAAGAAACTTTCTGATTCTTACTTTTATAGTTGCCTGCTCTTCAACTCCAGTGTGTCACGACCTACCAAAAATTATCCATGTATAAGTTTTGAAAATAGTTTTAATAAAAAAGCTAAAAAAATTGATGCCTAATTTTTTATACTAAAACTATTTTCAAAACCTATACATAGATAATTTTCAACATTCACCTTTGCAAAGGAGGAAGAAAAATTTGGAAAAGAAGGTTTTGCAAAAGTCAATGTTGAAAATTATCTTTACATGTATTTGGAAAAATAAAATATTGAAAATTTAAAAATGCAATTGCTTAGAAACATAAATAAATCCTTGAAAACATAAGATAAAATTATTGCCTTTTGCTGATCAATAGTGATTTACACCATTTTTATATGATTACAGATAGCTTTGATTTCTTTGTTTGAAAACTATCTATTCATATCTTTTGATCACTAGGAAGTAACCAGTATTTTCTATAAATTTGACTCAGTTGTTTATATATTTGAGAAATGAGACCTTGTATCAAGATACATGATATAAAAATTTCCCCTAGTTGCTTGCATTGGTTTTGTTTGTGCAAAAATGTTTAAATTTCATATAATAAAAATTATCTATTTTGTAATGCTCTCTACATTTTCTTTGGTCCTAAATTCTTTCCTTTCCCATAAATCTGACAGATAAACTATTCCATGCTCTCCTTATTTGTTTATATCACCCTTTATGTGTAAATCATGCACCCCTTTTTACATTTATATCCTAAGGACTTAGAAATATAATGCCTTTTGACTTTATGGTAGTATACATTGTGAAATGTTAATCTATACCTAATTTCTGCCATACTGCTTTCCTGTTTTCCCAGAAGTTTTTGTCAGATAATGAGTTTTTGCTCCAGAAGCTTGGATCTTTTTTCTTTATCATGTACTAGATTGCTTAGGTAATTTACTATGATGTAATTTGTAATTAATATATTTTACTGATTCACCACTCTATTCTTAAGTGAGTATCACATTGTTTTGATAATTACAGATTTTATAATATAGTTTGAAATCTGTTATGACTAAGCCATTTTCCTTCGTACATTTTTCCTTGATTTCCTTGATATCCTTCAATTTTTGTCTTCTAGATCTTTTTTTTAGCTATATAGAACAATCTTTGATAATTTAATTGGTATGGCAATGAATAAATAGATTAATTTAGGTAGAAATGTATTTTTTTACTTATTTGTCTTGGTCTCCCCATGAACAATTAATATTTTCCCAATTGTTTAGATTTGACTTTATGTGAAAAAATGTTTTATCATTGTGTTCCTATAGTTCCTGGGTTTGTCCTGGTATCCCAAGTACTTTGTACTGTGTACACTTATTTTAAATGGAATTTCTTTATCGCTTGCTGCTGGATTTTGCTGGTAACATATAGAAATACTGATGATTTGTGCGAGTTTATTTTGTATTCTGCAACTTTGCTTTGTTAAAAATTTCAAGCACGTTTTTTTAATTTCTTTTTCTTTCTGTTGATATAGCAAACATTTCTAATACACTATAAAATAATAGAGGTATAACGGGCATCTTTGCTTTATCCAGATTATATTGGGAAGTCTTATAGCTTATCCCCCTTACAGAGGATACTTGCTAATGGTTTTAGATAGATGCTATTTATCATTTTAAGGGATGGAGTCCTCCTACTAGGATGCTAGGGGGCTGGCAGGCCCCAATGGCAAGAAGCAGGGACTCACTATTTCTCAGCAAAGGGGCCAATGCCTTGCTAGAGGTTTGTGCTGAGGATGGGGCCCAACGATTGGGCCTTGCTCTGCTATACCTTTCCCTAGGGGTTTGCTAGTTTGCAGAAGAGGTAGAGTACCCCAGACTTGAAGCCTTGCTGCAGATCCCCCTGCTGTGAATCTGGCTGAGACTCCCAATGTTTCTGTTGCTGCTGCTACTCTCCTCCCACCTCAGAGACACTAACCTTTCCAGATGCTTCCCTGCTCATAGACCAGTTCTAGAGTAGTTTTCTCAGAGAATTCCTTCCTCACTCATCATCTTGGTGACAGAAGTGACACGGACACTTTTTGAAGCACTCATGCCCACAAATAGTTGATTAGAAACGTGACAAGGGGAGATAAATAATCTCTTGCCAATTCACAATTGAAATATGCTATCATGTTCCAAATGGAGAGAGTTTTGAATTTCAGACTGACTCATTAATCATTAGAAGACAACTCCAATCAGTTGGATGTGCATCTAAGTTTCCTTTAGTTCAATTGAACTTGATTGAAAATGCAGCCAATTAAGAAAGACAACCATAAATGATTGGTAAGGGAGGAGATAATAAATACCTTGATCCTACTCATGATTTCATTGATTATTAAAAAATGAGTTCTTTGAAACTCCTAAAATGTTATGACTACTCTGAATTAATGCTGTACGTATTTCTCTCCCACCATTAAACAGTGAACTCCTAAAAGTTGGGTGGTTTGGGGAGGATGTTTTGGGGATTGCTGTTCTTTGAAGGCACCCTTCTTATTTTTGCATTCACATTTCTAAGGATGTATAGATTACTGTAAACCTGCAAATTATTTAACTTACTACATCACCCAAGATGATGATCCAGTTGGGTTTGGTGCTCAATCAATCGGTCAATCATTTATCATCTCTATGATGTGCCAGGCATTGTGCTAAGTGCTGGGGATACAAAAAGGCAAAGTCAGACCCTGCCTGTATAAATGGGAACTAATTAAGAGAGCAAAGGAACTAGAATGAAGAGAAGTCGGGAAAGAGTTCCTGTAGAAGATGGGGTTTGGATTGGGACTGAGAGTAAAATGGGGAAAGAAATAGGAGAAAATGGGGAGGGGCAGTATTCTTGGCATGGGGGTGGGGGATAGGCAGAGGAAATATCCGGAGCCTGATCTGGGACTTTATCCCTGGCTCACTCCCCTTCAAGGCCATCTTCATGGGATGCCTTTGCCCCCTCTCCTTTTTGCTCTCTTTTTGACTCCACAATCTAGCTTCCAACATCACCATCCAATGAAAATGACCAAGGATCCCTTAATTGCTCAATCAAATGACCTTTTCTCAATCCTCACTCTTCTGGTCTTCACTAAAGTCTTTGATATTACTGAAAATATCTGCCCATCCCGCTCTTACCTCTCTCCTAACTTTCAGACTCATACCCCACATTATGTATTTGGACATCTCCAACTGGAGATGTCAATGTCTTAAATTCCATATGTCCAAAACTGAATTCATTATCTTTTGTCAGAAATCCTCCACTTGTCCTTACTTCCCCCTTTACTGTCAAGGAGATAATTATCCTGCCATTCATGCAGAAAGGATTATTTTCTCCTCCTCCAACTCTTGCTGTCTGTCCTCCCCACATCTAAGTTAACAAATCTTGTTGATTCCACCTTCATAATATCTCTCCTATATACCCCCTTCTGTCCTCTGACACATCTACCAAGCTGGTGCCCTCCTTACCTCCTACCTGGACCGTTGCAGTATCTGCCAGAGGGTCTCCCTGTCACAATTGTCTCCCCACTGCAGCCCATTCTCTGCTCAGCTGTCCAAGTGATTTTCCTTAAATTCAGGTCTGTCCATAACAACCTTCCCCCATTCTGTAAAACTTTTTAATATTTAATTTTTTTTATTTTAATAAATAAATTTTTAAATAAAATTTTATTTTATTAATTTTAATAAAATTTTTAATAAACATTGTTTTAATAAAAAATCCTCTGCTTGGCTTTCAAAGTATTTCACACTCTGGCCCCTAGTATTTTCCATCTAATCTATTTTCCAAATCTACTTTTTCAGTTTTTTAATACTTTACTCCTCTTTACCAACTCTGTGATTCAGTGACACATATGTCCCTGATAATCCTTACCCAAGATGCTCCAGCTCCCAACACCAGGCATTTACTCCTCTCCATATGGCTCTCCCCCAAAATGGTCTCTCTCCTGGCTTCCCTGACTTCATTTAAATCCCAGATAAAATCTTATAAGCTTTTCCTGATCTCTTTTAAAGTTTCCGGCTGTGGATTAGCTCCTACTTAACCTATGAATTTTCTATTTGTTTATATTTCCCTCCCATCATTAAACTGTGAACTCCCCAAACGTGGGAGGTTTGGAGGGGGTTGTTTTGTGGATTGCCTTTTTTGTTTCCCTTAAGGCACATGGTGATCAGTATATTGGCCAAATGACTAACCATTACTACTCTTACTCCAGAAGCTGAAGATGATGAAACAGAATGCAAAGCCATGGGTATTTGTGGGTTGATAAGAGACTAGATAATAAACATGTCCCCTAGAGCAATGTGGAGCTATGTTCAAAAAGTTATCAAACTGTGCATCCCCTTTGACCCAGCACTGTTTCTATTGGGCCTCTATCCCAAAGAGATCTTGAAGGAGGGAAAGAGACCCATGTGTGCAAAAATGTTTGTGCCTCCCTTTTTGTAGTGGCAAGAAACTGGAAACTGAGTGGATGCCTATCAGCTGGGAAATGACTGAATAAATTATGTTATGGAATATTGTTATTCTGTAAGAAATGATTAAGAGGATGATTTCAGAGAAGCCTGGAGAGTCTGACAGGAATTGATACTGAGTGAAGTGAATGGAACCAAGAGATCAGTGTACATGGCACCAAGAAAATTATAAGAAAATCAATTCTGATGGATGTGGCTCTTTCCAACAATGAGATGATCGGTGCCAGTTCCAATGTTCTTGTGATGAAGAGAGCCATCTGCATCCAGAGAGAGGACTCTGGGAACTGAGTGTGGTTCACAACATAATATTTTCACTCTTTTTGTTATTGTTCGCTTGCACTTTGTTTTCTTACTCATTTACTTTCTTTTGTTGATCTGATTTTTCTTGTGCAACAAGAGAATTGTATAAATATGTTTACATATATTGGATTTAACATATATTTCAACATATTTAACATATCCTGGATTGTCTGCCATCTAAGGGAGGAAGTGGGGGGAAAGAGAAAATCTGAAACACAAAAGTCTATGCAAGGGTCAATGTTGTCAAATTATCCTGCATGTGTTTTGAAAATAAAAAGCTTTATAAAAAAATAAATGTGTCCCCTAGCCAACAGCCTGTTGTAGACAAACCTCTCTTTATCCAGATTTTCACAGAATCGCACATAGAACTGTGTGAGAACACAAAGGTTTTAACCCAATCCTTGGGTTAAAGGGGATGGGGAAACTGAGGCTCTGAGAAATTGAAGGATGGCACTAAGATTTAAAACTGCATCCTCTGATTCATGACTTTTTATCACATCACATAATCTTCATAAGGCCATATTGAATCCTTGCTTGAAGTAGTAGAATATTAGAGATACCCAAATCATTTCCACATGATTGGCCATAGCAAGGTAGTGAGTAATCTCTTTTCAATCTTTTTGTTTAGTTCTCGAGAGCCTGTTTCTTTTTGGTTATAGATGTACATATAATTATATAATTATGTTTCTATTAAATAAGTATTTAATTTCTCCTCATTCAGCTATTTCTCCTCAACACCTTCTACCTTCTCAATCTAACCCCCCACCTACCCATATGCAAACACAGCCATCAAGGACTCTTCCTTGTTAGAAAAGAAAAACTCCTTTTTGATTCTAGAAAATGTTAGACAAGTACCTTTAACCCTTAATTCTACATTAGCTTGTTCTTAATGCTAATGGATGTTTTCTCATTTAACATCAATGTTAAATGCCAATGTTAAAAACAGCCCTTTGAGAGCATCACAATAATTCAAAAATGTATAGTGTCTTTGGTTCTTTTTACAGTGGACCAAGGAAGCAAACTCCTATGTGCCTCAATTTTCCTTTTCTGTAAAATGGGGATAATAATAGCACCTACTCCTAAAGTTGTTGTGAGAATAAAATGAGATAATAATATAAATTGCTTTGCAAACCTTAAAGCTGTGTCTAAATGCTAGTTGTTATTGTTATATGATCCCCGAGAATGTAGTTTTTGAAAATCCTTGTAGTAACCCAGGTCCAATCTGGGAATAAGCTTCTCTGAATTTAGATGAGTGGTCCTTGGATAACAGATACTGCAGCCCATCTGTGGGCACACCATCAGTCTTTTCTTCCCAGTTTGCCAGGACCCATTAATCAATGCTTGTGTTTGGCTGAGCCCTGCCAGCGACCATGCTTTTTTTCCATAGTTCCATTCTACACGAGAGTTTGACTTTGCACCATCTGTTAAAGAGGTTATTGATGACTCCTCTGGGTTTTGTGTCCTCTAAGCAAGGCGCTCGTTTTTGTCAGAAGCATCATTCATCTTTGGCCTAGATCTTGCAGAGATGGCCCATTTTAAAATATACAGCAAACGATGAGGTCTAGAGAAGATGCTTAGATGGGCTTGAGGACCCACCCCCCCTACTCCCCAGAATGCTCTTTCCCCTCTTCTGGATGATACATTCTAGGGCTCCCCTGGTGGTGTAGATGAACACATGCATCTACCTGCACCTATGCCGATCTGACCTACACTCAGGGTCAATGTAGCAAGATTTCCCTGAGTCCAGACTAACTCATAAACCAGTCCTTGGATCTTTTCTGTTTAACAAGATTAAAAGGAAGACTGCTTGATGGCTGTGTTTGCTATGGATGGGTGGGGGTTAGATTGAGAAGGTAGAAGATGTTAAGGGGAAATAACTGAACAAATAAATAAGTTTTTAATAGAAACATACTTACATAACAAAGATTCAACCTGCTTAAGGTACAAACAGATATTATCAATTCACAACAATCCTGGAAGTGAGATGTCATTATTAGCCCCATTTTGTAGATTAGAAAACAGAGTAAGTGACTTACCCAAGCTCACTTAGCTAGCATTTGAAAATGCTGTTAAACTCAGGTCTTCCTCCCTCTAGGTTTCTTACTCTACCCATGGCTACTTCTAGAACATAGATAAACCTAAATATATATCCTACTAAAGTCACTTATTAATTATATGCTAATAATAATAACAATTTCTAACTTCTCAGAGAATTCGTAATGTTTTTTGTACCATGTCTCTAATTTCATCCATGTTGGGAGCTCTCCATGTTAATGAACATAAACTAACCTTGTTGGAGAGTGGGGAAGCTCAGAAAGGTAAAGGCACTGCCTCAGGGTCACACAGCCAGGCTATATCTGAAGCAGGACTTGAACCCAGTTTTTTTTGGCCTTTAGGGCCAGCTATGCCATAGTAGCCAAGACTTCCCTCCCCCCTCACCCAAGGTAACTTTACCAACAGCTCTTGCTATACCACTTTCATGATCTAAATTCATACTAAATCTCAAGATCAAGGGAGCTTTAGCCTTTCTGCCAAAGGGAAGGATTTTGTTAGGAGGTAATTGGTTTTTTTTGGACCTTCTAGTTGTTGTGTGTGTACTTTGCTGTGTAGAACTTTGCTTCCTCAAATGCAAAAGGAGACCATAGGGCCAGAGGATCTTTGCAACATCTATTATTCACTTAGACACTGACTTCCAAATAATTTGATCACAATTATTGTGGTGGGAGAAGATGTCTCTACTTGAATTTGTGCAAATTTCAAGACTGATTTAAAAACCGATTAAAGATTTAAAAGACTGATTACATAGAAAGGCTGCCTGGAATAGTAGAGGTTAACTCATCTGCTCATCACAGCAACACAACTCCTGGAGGGAGGTGCTGCTCTCATGGCCATTTTACAGATGCGGAAATTGAGGTGGAGAAGTACTTTGCCCAGGGTTACATAGGGAGTTTTCTGGCCCAAGTTTTACTGATCCAGAGTCCTTCACTAGCTCCACTAAGCTACCTGGACAGATCTGCTACCCTTTCCATGCCTCCAGAAAATCCTTTAAGACAATAAGTGAAAGAAGAGTTTCTGATCTGTAATGGAAGAAGGAATTTTTTCACAAGGAAGTCCAGTGCATACTTGTGAGATCACACACACACACACACACACACACACACACACACACATAATCAAAATAATACAGGCTGCAAACCAACTCCAGTTTTATTTATTTGTCTGAAAACCAAAACACAAGAAAATAATTACTTCATAGAAACTAATGCCAGTTATCATTTCTTTGGCGTATGGAGGTCTCTTGGGGATTTTCCTGGGGAAAGGAATGGCCTCCCCAACTTAAAAGCATCCAGAACTTCGGAGGTTTGCTGTTCCCTTCAAAACAGTCTCTCAACAATTCACAGATTTAGTGTCTCTTCTTTCAGGCCCATATGGAATCATTTAGAGTAACATTTTCAATGGTCAACAAGTGTACCAGAAACAGCATCTCAAATGAACTCAAGCAGCTGAACGGGAAATGTTTGTGGATATCATTTCCTAAGAAAAGAACAAATATAAACTATGGGCAGGCCACCCAATCTGCCCTGTTTGTGAGCAGGAGCCTCACTGAAAGATGAGTCATTGTTTCACTTGTCTCTTAAAGACAATGTAAATCCTAGAAACCTAATAGCTGGCATCTATGTCCTAGTATTTTAAGATTCATGAGATTTTCTTTTTGATTTTATCTCATCTGATCCTCCCAACAGCCCTGGGAAGTTGCTATTATGGTTGTTCTAATTTTACAGATGAAGATACTGAGGCAAGTTTGAGTGAGACTTGCCCACAATCATGTAATTGGTAAGGGTGTGAGGTAGGATTTGAACTCACGTTTATCTCATTCTAAGTCTACTGCTCCACCAAGCTATTGTCTTATTATCTGATAAAGAGTTTTTAATAAGGAAGACCCTTTTTCTTAGTTTGTTAGTTATTTTTTAATTCATCCAGAGGTTCCCTGGACACTGAGAGGACCTTACAAAGATATAGGGTGAGAATGGCCAAACTTCACCTGGAGCAGTTCAGCCAGAAGAGCACAGCCGAGAGAATTTGCCAGATGACTTAAGGGGCTCTCAGCAACAATAAAAATAATGATAACAATGACCATGATTAGAGCTCACATTTATGGAGGGGTGTGTGTGTGTGTGTGTGTGTGTGTGTGTGTGTGTGTGTGTGTGTGTGTGTGTGTGTGTGTGTCTGATCAAAAGGCAAAGATGGTGTAGGTCTGTCAGGCAGTCCAGATTAACCAGTATAGGAGCTGGTAGATGAGTATCATTATCAGTCAATAAGCTTTGATTAGAATGGGCTGAGGTAAATAACCATCCAGCCCCAATCAGAATCACAACAATCTTGTGATTGAAAGGATTTCCTGAACATTTCTGATGTGGAAGAATAAGTCTTCAGAACAAAGACTTGTTTTTGCCTCAAACTAAGAGAATCAAATGAGAAAATCAAGTATTAATCTAGTATTTCATATTTGATTCCATTTGGTAATGGATTCTAGTGTATCATTGTCTGAGCTCTGTTTCTTTGTCTCTGAATTAAATTCAGAAGTTCATGAGTCCAGAAGTGTGTCTTCTCTCTAAGGTGAGTTTCTCTATAAATCACTTTAGCTGAAAGAAAATTGTTCTCTCTGTACCATGAGATGCCCTTGTATAATTAGAAGGAATCTGTTGACATTGAGGAGCACAGGCAGATGCTAGGGAGGCTGGTTTGCTATCTCGGCCATACTGACTTTCCTTCAAGAAGGTATTGTTAGGAGACACTGCCTTGCCATGGAGTGGCAAGTCCTATTCAGTTTCTTGCTGTTTTCCATAGTTTTTGATACTTTAGACTTTATAGTCAATCATACTGTTTTCCATCTGTGATGCTTCCTAGTTTTTTATTCTCTTTTACTTTCCCAGGCTATATGAAGGTTAGTAAACTAATCCTTTGTCTTATTTTTTTGGGGGGGGGTTAACTAAAGAGCTGGGAAACTCCTTTAATGGTAATTGTTAGATTTAACAATATTTTTTGTGCTCACAATTTGATTCCTATTCACATATTGCCAAATAGAGATAAGGAAATCATCTGAGACTACAGAATCCACTAGTTATCTAATCTTAAATGAGCTCTCACTTCAGCAAGGCAATCCCTTTACTTTTCTAATTGATTTTTCTATCCCACAAAGACTCTCAAACATTATCTTCTCTTCTCAGCCTTTACATGATACCCTCTCATCTTAGCCAATGGATTCATCTCCTAATTTACTGAGAATATTCAAAGGCAATTTCTTGTAAGATGTCTCTTCTCCATTTATTGATATCTCAGAATCCTTTAATAGCATCCCCATACTTCCCTTCTTTACTCTCATTATGATGAATGGGCAACTCTTCTCAAGGACATGAGTTTCTCTATGTGTACCCTTGATCTTGTCCCCTCCCATTTTCTCCAAAAAACTTGCTACCAGTCTTTTCTGGCTGTTATGAAATCTTTCTGACTAGTTGTTTTTCCTTTACTGTTTATGCACACACTTGAGTCTCTCCCATCCTGGAAAAAAAGAAAATCCTTCAGCAAATGCTACTGCCCCCTTAAAAATAGTGTCTTAAATGTCTTTTCACTTTAGCAGCCAAACTTCTAAAAAAAAAAAAAAGCTGTCTACTTATTACCTCCATTTTCTCCCCTCTCTCTCAATTATCAGCCTCCACAATTTGGCTTTTGCCCTCATCATTCAGCTGAAACTGTTTTCTCAAATGATCAGTGATCTCTTAATTCCAATCTGATCCTACTCCTTGACCTCTTTATAGCTTTTGATCCTGCTGACCACTGTCATCTTCAAGACTCTCATTTTTAGGTTTTCATAATATAATTATTTCTAGGTTCTCTCGCTAGCTGGCTTCTTTCACCTTCTCAGCACCCCCATGCTGGTTTATGATCTTCCATATCCACATGCTCTACCCAAAGGCTTGATTATAAGCCCTCTTCTCTTTGGTCTTATGCTTTCTCATTTAATAACTTTATCATCTTTCCTAGATTTAATTATTTTAATTATCATTTGAAGGTAAATCAGAAGGCTTTGACAATAGCTTACAAATGGAGGAAATGTGCTTAAAAAAAAGAGTGAAGAATCCAGGATCTAAATTTGAGTCAAAGGGATGATTGTTTTGCTCTCTATATTAATAATAAGGAAGGTAGGATGGGGGAATTATAAGCAAAGATCATGAGTTCTGTTTGAGTTTAGGATGCCCATAGGTCATCCAGTTTGAGTTGTCTGAAAGGCAGTTGAAAAAATCCCCCAGATGGATTCATGAAGAGTGGGGCAAACTGAAAAATGACTGAACAACAAACTTATTTGTATATAAGTTTTCTCTCCCTATAGAATGTGAACTCCTTGAGGGCAAGAAGTATTTTGTTTCTATCTTTGTATCCCTAGCCTAGTACATATATGAAAACAGTGGCTGACAATAATAGGTGCCACATAAATACTTAGATTGATTTTTTTAAAAATCTGATCAGCACTGTGTACATAGCAGAAGAAGGGATGTGCCTTTATTTCCCCCCAGAAAGTATTTGTTTTTTACTTAGCCCAAGTCCTTGCTTACTGACCTCAATTAGCTTTTCATGATTTACAAAGAGATTTCCTATTTAAAGATGAGAAACCATCCTCCTCCTCCTCCTCCTTGACACTTTTATCTTTGTCTTAACTGGTTCTCCTCACACAGGAACTGTTAGAAACTGAGAGAATTAAGATCCAAGACCTTAAGAAACAAAGATATAACTGAAAATTCCTCAGTTCCAGATATCAGGAAATATCTTTGTCTTGTGTGTTTAGTGTTTACCCCCTTAATTAAGAAAATAGCCACAGAAAGACTGTTGCTTTTTCAAAAGAAGCCTCTAAACATAAAGGGCTTGACATCAGACACAGCGTTCAGACAAACTATCACGCTTCATTAGGTAACGTGAATCATCATTCCGGATGTTTATCATTTAGGATAAGTTTACATATTCCATTGCATACCGAAGCATAATCGGGCCTGTAGCTGATCCCACAGTTGCTGTGGTTTTGAGTGAACAGACAATTGATTCAAAAGGAATGCCAAAGAATAATGGGAAAAATGCATGAAGAGAAGGATTTCATCCTTTGCTTTTCATTTTTAAGAACTGGAATGCCTCTTTCATTCAGATAGTAAGCCAGTTATGCTAATTGGCTAATGTTCTGAAATCGGAACCATCAGTCAGCCCTGAAAATTCAGAGGATTATGTGGTATTGAGTAAAAGCTTTCTCTTGGCACCAGTCTGCATATGATATTTCATAGGAATCTGGTTTTATATACACATTCCCCCAACTGCGGTCAAAGAGCGTGAAGGGATCTGAATTTTTTATGGGTCAAAAGAAGAAATAACTTTAAACAATATAAAGATGAATGGCTCCAAATGCCGCTAGAGGTATTTTTGTTTTTATTTGCTTGGCAATATAATTTTTGGCCAAGTTATTCTTTAAAAACTTTTTTGTATTTTTTTCTGGAATTTAAAATTTTCCTACATTAAAAGACCATATATCAGACTTTGAAAAATTCAAATCCATTCATCTGCCTTCTCAAAGCGATGACTGAAGATGTCAAAGTGGAGTGACTCTTGTAACTCAGACTTAAGTGGCTTCAATACATCGCTCAAGGAAATTTTCTTCAGTCAAGATTCCCTAGGAAACGCAATCCTTTTAGAGAGCTAGGAAATATAATAATTATTGTTGTGATAATTATTATAAAAAGATCTATTATTTGTATTTTGCATTATGGTCTGCAGAGCACTTTACAACTATTATCCTGTTTTATCTTCATAATAACTGTGAAAGATGGATGTTATTATTATGCCATTTTGTGGAAGGGAATAGACTGACAGAGGTTAAATTTTTATGCAGGGTCAAAAGAAGTACGTAAGGATGACCTTTTCTTCATTACATCCTTGAATGAAAGCAATGGCTTCCTTGTAGTAGAAGATATTGAATCCTGAACTGAAATACTTCCAGGTAAGTCCCTTTCCAGGGATATAACTTTTTTTTTTAATTTTTACAAAATTGCAGTCCACGGAAACTTTCAGTGTCTGTTTAAAGCAACCTACACCTTGAAAATTATACCCTTATTTCCTACCATTGAAGAAGTGATTATCCAGTTCTTGCTGAAATACTGTTATGAAGAACTCACTACTACTCACAGAAATAGCCCATTCTATTGGTAGAAACTGTTGTTTTTAGGGGCAGCTAAATGGCACAATAGATAGATCATTGGTCCTGAAGTCAAGAGGATCTGAGTTCAAATCCTATTTTAGACCCGTAATTCGAGCTATATGACCTTAGGCAAGGCACTTAACTCCAATTTCCTCACAAATATATATATATATATATATATATATATATATATATATATATATATATATATATATATATAATTTTAGAAAGTTATTTTTCCTAATATCAAACTTAACTTTGTCTTTTTTTTCCAACTTTAACTCATTGCTCCTGGCTAGGGATTAGCAGAAAAAGTCTAATTTGGCTTTCACATTATAATTCTTAGAAAAAGCAATCCATACAGAACCAGTGAATGCAAGTTCCATGTCTGGCAGCTCATAAAATGTGCAATGTCTGTTTTTCCTTGTCCTGTTCTTACAACAGGAGGGAAGCAGATTTAACTATCTATTTTCCATGATCAGAATTGTGCATTAAAATTAGTCTCAGTTTGACTACTTTTGAGTGGTGTTTTCCTTTGTGTCACTATGGTCATTGTATGTATTTTTCCTCTGGTCTTATTCATTCTGCATCAGTTCATTCAGATCTTCTGATTCTCCTTTGAATTTTTCTTAGTTCTTAATGGTGTCATAATATTTCATACTCATAGTCCAATTTTTCAAGTCATTCCCAATAGATGGGGACCTACTTGATGTCCTGTGTTATTTGCTACTGAAAAAGTACTGCTTTGAATATTTTGCCATATGTAGAACCTTTCTGTCTTTTGACATCCTTTAGAAATCACTAGATAATTTTTCTTGCCTGAATAAATCGTTTTCCAAATACTTGGTCCAATGCAAAGTTCTGCCAAAAGTATATGTGTTTCTTCCCAAGCACCCATCACCCTGCTCCCTCTGGAACAGACTATTTCCACCTTTTACAATTTTTGCAATTCGATGGGTCTCAGGTAGCACTGTAGCCTAAGCTATCATTATTGGAAACCTTGGTTCTATTTTCTCCTCATTCATTGTCTTAATTGGCAGTTGCTTAAGAACTTTTAAAACCACTTAGGCTTGGAAATTTTCCCATACTACATTTCTAAAAACAAAACCAAAAAAACCCCAAATCCTTATATCTTCTAAAATCTCCATACTGAAGAAGATGGGTTAAATGATTGTAAATAAGATGTTTTTTTGTTTTTTTTTTTTAATCACATACTGTTAACAAGATTGGATTCCGACTCCTATAAGATCAGGGACTTTCTTGAAAAGCACACTGTAATAACCTTGTGGCTCCTGTCTCGAAAGTGAATGCTACCAGTCTAGCTTTCTTTTCTGCCCTTTAACTCAATGTTCTATCTTGACAGAGACTGTGAATGTCAGTAGCATTTCATTATGTCATCCCTGATATAGATTTCTAATTTGGATTTGACTGCTTTTTTTTTTTAAAGCATTGGGTACCAAGGCCATTATTGATAGAATATCATTACTTCTTTCAGCAGTATGATTGAGGGAAAAATGCCTAATAGGGCTAATTTCTATTTTGTTTCTTCAGGATGGTTTAATTTTGTTGGGGGCTTCAAATGGGTTAAGGATGATGTTTGAAGAACTGAGATAATCTGGGTTCTCTTAGCATAATCACTACTTGTCTAAGAGTGATGTAATTTGGGTCTTTACCTTCAAGAGAGAAATATAATTTTCCTCCCAGGACAGAATTTGCTTCTTAAAGTGTTTTTGTTTTTATTTTTGTTTTTTTATTACTGTTCTCTCATTCAAGAGATGGGAGAGAGATGGTTCTGAAGTAGAGAAAGGCTCAGGATCCTGACATGTAAATTATTTGGGCAAAGTTAACAATTAAGCGTCAGGTGTTAAGTCAACATGCAGTTGACAATTAAGGAAAGCTTTTCTATCTCTCCTTAGAATATTGATTTCAGTTATTGTTTGGTTGGGACTTAATAGACTGATGTTCACTTAATTAAAATGACTACACTCATTCTTATTTAACAATCAGTTTGGTGTCTCCATTTACAAACTACTTTTCCTTTATCAATGGGTAATTCATTTGGAAAATGGAGGCGTTAATGACTATTTCCGAGGTCCTAAACTGTAATCTATCAGAATTATATCCAGAATGTGATTTCCCTGCAAGTTCTGTTGGCTTATGCTGTTGTGATTGTTGTTGGAGGACCATGATTTTGGGGGGAGGGGTGCGGATGCTATGACATGCAAGTGAATTGGATTTAATAAAACCCAAAATTGCCTTTTTAATTTGCTCTTTGGTTTGTGAGGATCAGGGGAAAGGGAAAGGCAGGGAAGAAAGTGAGAATTTTTATATATATTTAAGGATAAAGTAGACAATTTTGAGAGATTTCCTAGTTCACGCCTCCATTGTCTCTCAGCTAGACCAACTGTTCACAAATTGTAATCTGAGACACCCCCCAGAACCTTCAGGGAGCCCATGAGATGATACCAAGACCTTTTAATTTGTGACAAATAAATATCAATAGGTCAAATCCACATTAAAAGGGGAAAAAAACTTTTTAGGGGCTTCAGTATCTAAGTAAAAAGAACCTGAGACGAGATAGTTTGAGAAATACTGATTTAAAACTATTGCACCCGTCTCCTAAATTGCCTTCCTGCCCCATCATGGCCCACTCTAAGCCTCCTTTTTTCAGCTGCCAAAATGATTTTCCTAAAATCTAAGCCTCTGACCCTATCCCTATCCAATTAGCTTTTGTGATTACCTGTTATCTCTTGTATAAATATAAATGTCTCCATGAAATGTCTGCATGAGGCCAAATTTTCTTTATACGTTGCATCCAAAATGACAGAACAAATGCAGGGGAGCTATGAGAATCCAGCTGCCGGACATCAAAGAGATTTGCATAAATATAGAAAACAATGTGACTCTTCTCACAATTTTATTTTATTTAGGAAAATGAAACAATATGTTAACATATAATCCAAAAGATAGGTTGCATTAAGTTGACAAGATGAAATTTAATATTCCATCCTAATTAATCTTTACCAATTCATTATGACCCATGTATAATAATGCATTTATATTTTAGAAATTGGAAAAAGAAAAATATTAGGAAATTATATTTTAATGGAAAATATTAAGAAATAATAACATTAATAGAAAAATATTAAGAAATGATACATTAATGGAAAAATATTAAATAACATTAATAGAAAAAATATTAAGAAATGATAACATTAATGGGAAAATATTAATAAATGATACATTAATGGAATTCTTGAATTCCATTTTGCTATTCTTGAATAGCAATAAACACAGAGTCAGACCAGTACCTTAGGAATGTCACTGGCAATTTAGATCCAGGAGAGATATGATTTAGGAAGATCACTTGGAAGGTTGTTTAAGTAAGGCAGAAAAGCGGTAAGCAGAGTCTGGACTAGATTGGAGGCTGTGTGAGTAGGAGGGAGACAGATGCAAGAGATGCTATTGGGTAGAAATGGCAACATCCAATTATTGATGGGATGTGTGAGATAGCGTTAGGAGTTGAAGATGACTCCAAGATCATGAATCTAGGTGACTAGAAGGATGATGGTGCTTTGAGAAAATTAAGATGTTCAGAAGAGGAGTAGATTTGATGGGGGGGATGAGGAAGAAGACAGTGTAAAGAAATCTGAGATATAGATAGCAGTCTATCCACCCCTGCTTTTTCCATGAGACTCACTCTTTTCATATGAGAAAAAAAAGTCATATGGAAGGTAGAGAGGAGAGAAGGCAGTCTTACTGATTACTATTCCAGACACTCCTGATGGTACCTGCCAGAGTCATAAAGTATGGTAAGTATGGAAAAGGGGGGGGGGGGCGGTAATTTCCCATTGTCACTTTAACAGCCATAGATGAGGGTACCCAGGTAGTGGATCAGTTATAATTGCCATAAAAGACCCATGTCTGACACAGAAAAGGTGAGGTTGAGACCTCCATGGATGGAGGAACTACTGAAGGATGAGGGTAGGTGTGATTGTGTTGGAGGCCAATGGCATGTTTGGTCATCAAAGGAAGAGGGGTATATAACCCATCTTTCCACTCTCATACTGGTTCTCATATATCCCTTGGGGTTAAGTCACAGACCTCACTTTGGAGATCACTGTTTTAATAGAGTGACCCAGTGCTGGTGTCCTAAGATTCATGCTATTTAATATTTTACTCATGTTTTAGATTGACATTGGTGACATGCTTTTCACACTTGCAAATAATTCAAAACTGGGACTAAGAGCCCAAATATTGGTGGTCAACACATAGAGACTAAATAATTTCAGCAGGCTATAATTCAAAAGTAAAAATTAATTAAACAAAATTCAGTATCAATAAATGGAAAGTCCTATATTTGGGTTTAACATGAACTTCACAAGTATCTTACAGAGAAGTCATGGCTAAAGGACCATTCCTATGGAAATGAACCTTGGGGTTTTTGTGGACCATAAATTATTGCTAATGACCAACCAATTATACCTATTCAAATTGTTAACCCAATAAATTTTTTCCCTAACTTTCTATCCCACATTTTGAGGGAAGAAATCAAATGTGATGTGATCAAGCCTCAGAATCCATGCAATTCAACAGAAAAGGAGTCAGATGATTCTGCATGTGAATATTCAAGGTTAAATGAATCCAAGAAGGTTAGAAGGTGGTCCAGAGAGTCGGTATTAACCTCAGGAGAGCTTTCTTTGGACCACACGATAGAGACCATCAAGAACAAACCCATCATTCTGTAGATGAGAAAAGTGAAGGAGGAAAGGGGCAGGGATTTGCTCCAAGTCACCCAGGAAGAGGCCCAGGGACTGAATTCAAAGACTGTCTTCTCTTAAGAACTCTTAAGGACGGCTTGTCTGCTCTCACAAGTGTTGGAAACTGAGTCATTGAAGATGCCAGGCTGAAGCCCCCAAGAAGACAACTTTCTTTTGCTTAGTATCTTGGCGTATGCTTTTGTTTTCCAGTACAGGAGAATGGGACAAAAGAAATGGTGCTGTTTTTTAAAGAAAAAAAATCATAACTCTTTCTTTGAATTAATGTGTTAAATTTGAACTTGAAATGACAGTCAACTTTTGTATCAGCAGAAAATGAATTTATATTGACTAATTTATTTCTTCTCTCTCTGTCTCTCTCTCTCTGTGTGTGTGTGTGTGTGTGTGTGTGTGTGTGTGTACTTCTACTCATCAGTTCTCTGCATGCAGAAAGTATTTTTTGTGTGCTTTGTAGTTAATTTGGGTATTTTATAGTTAATTTGGGACTTATTTGCTCAAAATTGTTCTTAAAACAATATTGCTGTACTCTGTATGATATTCTGTTTCTGTTCATTTCCCTCGATTATTTCATGCAATTTTATTTTTCTAAAATAGTTGAGCTCATCATTTCTTACAGCATTAGCATTTTAAAAAAATCTTTGATCCCAATAACTTTATGAAGAGATGTGATTCTAGAACCCAGACACTATTATATACATATGCATGTGCATATATGAGTGTATGGTCACATGTATGTGCGACGCTATTGTGTTATAAGATATGTGCTGTTATTTGAACATATACTATTTACATATATTCGAGCATTAATTGTCTGCTTCGTGCCAGTCCCTGCCCTTGAGGAGGTGACAGTCTAGCTGGTATATGCACAAAACTGATTAGAAGTGGATGCCCATCCACCCATCCCACCACCATCCCTCCCCTGAATTCTAGGATCACACAACCTATGATTGAGGCAGGATCTGATGGAAGGTTTGAAGATCTTGCTGTCTGTAGCTAATAAATAAGAATAAAGGTGTGCCAGCAACCATACCTTTTATTTCATTTGAACCTGACACAAGGTGCAGTTTGAATGTCACAGAAATCACGAGCCCCATTTTGTGAACCGGACACCTGAAGTTGAGATTGAGAAAGTTCTTTGTTCATGGTCACCCAACTTGGCATCGGAGGAACAATCACTGGATTTGGAAAGAGGGAGAGAACCTGGGATTCAGTTCTGGCTCATCCCATGACCTTGATTTCCCTCAGCCATTCTCCACAATGAGTGACCTGGACTGGATGACCTCAGAGATCCTCTTCAGACTTTAAGTCTACAATGCTATGTCTTTCCGCCCTAAATTCAGAGCTTAATTGACCCTTAAGCTCAATTAATGGTCTTAGAGATGATCTGGTGCAACTCCCTCATCTTAGAGATGGAGAAACTGAGACGGGGGAGCTCATTATTAAGCAATGGAAGTATATACATGCAACAAATATGTCTGCAGGGTCAAATCCTTCAAATCCATCATTCTTTCTAGTAAGATATCCGTATGTCCATGCATTTGAGACATTTGCATTTGGGAGCTCATCTTGAGCTCACACCAAATTGTATTTTTCCTAGTGGAGGAAAAGAGAATAAAAATAACTATAAAGGAAGCATGCCTTCAAGCCCAAGGACCCTTCCTGCTTGACCAGAGTTGAACAGCTGAACACAGTGTTCATCTGTTCATGGGACCTTAGAACTGTTCATGGGACCTTAGAAGATGGCTTCCAAGGGCTCATTGGATTACAACACTGACATCTACTGGAACTCAATTGTGACCCAAGATGCAGCTCTTGGGAGCAGTTGGTGGAAAAATGACCAAGCTGGAACGTGGCGGCTGGAAAAGAATATTTGCAATAAAAACCCTGCCATGAATTCGCCCCCCAGAGTGCAAAGGAGTGTGAGCATCTCCTGGCCCTCCTCGTGTTTTATTGGGAACATGATGGTGGCAAACGTGCTATGAGACAAAATGTTATGTAGACTTATTGCTTCAAGTCACTAAAGTCTCTATAGGTTACCTCAACTACAATACATAAAAAATAAAATAAAATATATCGGGTTACAATAACTAGCTCTGAACGCATACCCATCTTAATTCTATCTGGATTAGTATGATTGTAGTGTTTGCAAAAATTCCCTTAGAGCTTGTCCTATCTGATTAAATGAAATATTTGTAACTTTTAAATAAACTGGCATTCTAAGGGTATAAGGACTTATTGAAGCATGGACCCCTCAAAGAGTAAAAACTTGCATAAGCAATAGATCCAGCTCTGGGCACCAGCTTTAAGAGCTATGCTTACTAAGCAGAGAACAAAGAATATCTGTGGGAGGGCAAGTGAAAGGTTAGAGATCATGTAAGATGAGAAAAGTGGAAATATTTAGCTGGAGAATGGGGGGAAAAATATAGTTGGGGGGAGACTATCATATGGAAAAGAGATTAGACTCATTCTGTGTAACTCCAAAGCTAGGAACAACAGATGGGAATTATAAGGAGGCGGATGATTTCAACATAATTCTAACAATTAAAGTTATACAATTGAATGAGCTAATATTAAGTGGTTAATATTATAAGTGTTCAAGAGAAGTCCAAATCATCATTTGTCATAGATAAAAATTCTGGTGTTGAAAGGAGTACTGGACTAGATTATCTTTATGAACTCTGACATCAATCCTAAGGCTCAATGATTAAAACTTTTTTTTTCAAAAGCATAGTCACTCATAGTTATGCTATTAATTACCAACTTAATTGAAATTGGAAAAAAAACATAATGAATATGAATTTACATAAATTTTCATTAAAAAAATCTGTTATCTGAGGGGAAAAAGAAATCAAGGAATTAAGATCAAATTTTATTATAAATGACATTTCTAAAGAATTTACTTATACTACTTACATTCGTCTGCAGTTAGGATCAGAGTTGATGTCCTTTCCTTTAACCATTTCCCATTTTTAGCATCAGTTTCATGGAGGGAGAGGAAATTCAGATCTATAATTTTAGCATGAGTAACCAAACCTTCTAGGGAAAAAAAAGGGGGCTTCTGGGTACTGCCCATCTAGAAGAGCTACATTGTGGGGAAGCAAACAATATATAACTGATAGGGAAGAAAGAAAGTTCTTTCTCTTGTATTTCTAGATTTATTTCTTTATGAGAGTAGGTATTATCCGAGTTCTGTTAGTCAAAGGACAAGATTGGGAGTCTTTTTGGCTCCCTCTAGAGAAGGGGCTGGGTTAATCCAGCACTCCCTGTCTCTGTTGTTCAAACAGGGCACTGCTGATGGAAAAGTCTAATTTCTCTACTATCTCTGTTTCTTTCTGGGAGTTAGGGTCATTCTAGCTTTTTTTTCCTGAGGCAATTGGGGTTAAGTGACTTGCCTTCGGTCACACAACTAGGAAGTTAAGTGCCTGAGCCCAGATTTGAACTCGGGTGCTCCTGACTTCAGGGCTGGTGCTCTATCCACTGCACCACTTAGCTGCCCCTATCCTAGTTTTTAAGATAACATAAGAAGATTGAGCACCTTTATGGTGAAAGTATGACATAGAATTACGAAACACTTATTTACCTTTCTAAAAGCTTCATGTTTGGTTTTCCAAATGGGGAACTAAAACTTGCCAATATTTTGAGCTCATGGAAGGAAGACAACTCATGGAAACATCATGGGGTTTCTTGTGAGGATATTCAAGTCCATTTCCCTTCAAAGTCACAGGGTGACATTCTGGGTAGAAAGGATCTTAAAGGGGAAGGGAGGAAAGTGGCACTCACTGAGATCAAGGAGAATTGGGCTGACTTTTTGTGGGCTCCTGGAGAACTTTGGATTCTCCTTTTAATGTTTGGTGGGAGGTAAGGGCTGGGGGGAAATAAACACCATCCTGTATTTAATATGCATTGATATCTTGAGGGACTTTACATGAGCTGGAGGCCCCTTTAAACACATCTGAAAACCTAGACTTGAGTTACAAGAGGAATATGCAGAAATTAGAAGAATCCCCAGGGGAAGGAAAAATGATCAAAAACACATGAGTGTTGAGAAGGCCCCAAGGTTGAACCCAGTTTATGCAAATCTAGAGTCTGAGGTTCTGGGTTGCAATTATGAAGACACTTTTAGTAAATCCAATGGGGTTAACATAGATTTACTGTGCACCTGTCTTCCCAAATCCTGGAATTCTGGGGAAATGATATCTTGCTCAACAGACTTGAACTTGTTTCTCTCTTTTTTTTCCCATTGTTTCTTGTAACAACTTATCCCCATTCCCTCCCCCCCTCCCCAAGCCACTTAAATGATGAAAGCTCATTCTCTCCCTGTCTACACCTGTTGTAGATGGTAATTTGTCATTCTTTTTCATGTGCTTTGCCTTTCACTGATCTAAAATAACATTTCGCGCCCTGGATGACGGGATGAGCTCAGCTGCCTTAACTGCCATTAAGAACATGAGGTTTGTTTAGCTTCGGTTTCATGCCCTGACCAGTGAGCATCTCGGGGAGGATTTGGGACCAGCTGCTCCAGAGAAAGAAGAGAAAGTCATGAGGGGCAATTCCTTCAATGAGTACTTTCTCTGTCTCTCTGTCTCTGTCCCTCCCTCCCTCTCTTAGTGGCTCTCACTGTTTCTCTCTATCTAGGTCTCTGTGTTTGTGTGTGTGTCTCTCTCTGTCTCTCTTCTGTGTGTGTGTTTGTCTCTCTGTGTGTCTCTCTGTCTCTCTGTCTCTCTGTGTCTCTCTCTGTCTCTGTCTCTCTCTGTCTCTCTGTCTCTCTCTCCCTCTGTCTCTCTCTCCCTCTGTCTGTCTCTCTGTCTCTCTCTCCCTCTGTCTCCCTCCTTCCCTCCTTTCCTCCCTCCCTCTCTTCTCTGTGTCCTTGTCCATCTGTCTCCTGTGTGTGTCTGTCTCCTTTGTGTGTGTGTGTGTGTCTGTCTCTGTTTCTGTGTGTCTCTATCTCTCTGTCCAGATCACTCTGTCTCTCTCCTCTCTTTCTCACACACGTACACAAGCACACCTGTAAACAAACCCCTTCTACTGTAACCGTTCTATTTCTTGCTCTTGTTACCACCGACTTGATTAGTGACTAGAATATGCTGGAGAGTCTAGGGATTAATGATAATTATGTGATCATTGCCAATATTTACACAACACTTGATATGCTTGATCTCATTTGATTCTGTCAATGACTTCACAAGTCAGAACTATGTAAATCCTCATTGGACAAATAAGGAAATTGAGGTTTGGGACCTTAAAATAACTTGCCCTTTGTTGTAGAGTAAGTGTCAGAGGCAAGATCCTCCTACTCCGTGTCCAGCCTCCGTCCCCCTAACCTCCCTAACCCTCCAGTCCTCTGGGTGATTTTTGCTGTGGCTCATTGATCCATCTCCTCCTAAACATGTGACAAATGAAATGGCTCCACCACTATCTCTCCACGTACCCACATCTTGTGTTAGCTCCTGCACAGATCACTCACTTCCCACTGTCCTCAGAGCAGCTGTGTGGTAATTGTTCAGTCCTCTCTCCACAGGGGGAGGGGAGGGGGCTTGCCTGCATAGTTGGTTGAGACAAATATATCCGGGAATCCTGCCAACGCCGTTCCAGCCCATGAACTGAAGACATTTCAGGGCAGCCTGGGGTCTTGACTAGCATTAATCATTCCAGAGAAGGGAGAGAACCATTTTAGTTCCCA
The DNA here is from genome assembly GCF_902635505.1 of Sarcophilus harrisii. Classification (NCBI taxonomy): domain Eukaryota; kingdom Metazoa; phylum Chordata; class Mammalia; order Dasyuromorphia; family Dasyuridae; genus Sarcophilus; species Sarcophilus harrisii. Next base: position 11,515,424 of record NC_045428.1, on the reverse strand, counting down.
ATCCATCTTGCCTCCAACGCTAGTGGGATGTGTCCAATGTCTGGACTCCCAGCCTGGGAGTTTCAGTAGAGAGCGGAATTCTGACCCAGACGACGATCGGGGTGATTCACATGATGACGTTCTAGGGCCAAGTGGAGAGCTGCTTCTATTCTTTTCTAAACAAACTTCTTGCCCAGTACAAGGGTCTGTTAAGGGCTCACTAGGAGCCAAACACTGGGAGTCCTCGGGGGAAATTTAAGAAAAAAATGAAGAGAATCCTCCTCATCAAGTAACTTAACATTGGCCTGGGTGGAAATCAATCACATTGACACGAATAATAATAATAATAGTAATGACAGTATCAGACATTGATAATAAAAGGCAGCATTTACATAGCACTTTAAGGTTTGCAAATAAATGATGCAAATCCAAGATATGTAAAGTTAATATAAAATATAATGGTATCTATGTATAATTATTAGATCTCTCTCTATATAAGGTCATATGATGTATATTTAATATAGGTAAACAAATAATATCCAATGATATTAGGAAGATTATATTAAGTGAATTTGTAGAAGCTGAGCCTTGAAAGGAGCCCAAGGGGCTCCAAAAGGTGAAAAAGGATATTGCAGGCACAGGAGGGCTGGATGATAATTGTATAAATATGTATGCCTATATAATGGATTTAACATATATTTCTATATTGTTTAACATATACTGGACTACTTGCCATCTAGGGGAGGGTGTGGGAAAAGGGAAGGAAAATTAGAACACAAAGTTTTGCAAGAGCTCATGTTGAAGAATTGTCCACGCATATGTTTTTAAAAATAAAAAGATTTAATAAAAAAAAAAAAAAACTGGCTGGATTTGAGCCACATGACTTGGCTTAAAATCTTGGGTTTGTTTTGGAGAGCAATCTGGAATTATGTTTAAACAGTTATTAAGTTTTCTGTATCCCTTGATCCAGCAAATTTCCAAAGATGATTGGGGAAAAAGGAAAAAGAACCTTTATGTTCAGAAATGTTTATAGCAGCTCTCTTTGGGATGGAAAAGAGCTGGAAATTGCAGGGATGCTCAGCAATTAAGGAATGGTTGAACAAGTTGTGGTATAGGATTGTGATGGATTACTAGTGTGCTATAAGAAATGACAAGGTCGATGATATTAGAAAAACATGGAAAGACTTGCACAAAGAAATGAAGAATGAAATGGACAGAATCAAAAGAATATTGTATATAGTAACATTACTATTTTTAAGAACAATTTTGAATAAATTAGTTATTTTGACTAGTATAAGTACCCAAATTATAATGGATCTATGAAGAAAGATACTATCTACATCCAGAGAAAGAACTGATGAATAGAAATATGTAGATATGTCTATTTGTATCTAATGGTTAGGAGGAGGAGTGGGGGAAACTTACATGATATTTTTATTATATGTTTAATAACAATAGTTTCGAATGCAATGATTTTTCCCCTTATACTACACTATGGAAATGCTTGTTTTATTCCATAAATTAAAAATAAAATTTTAAAAAATCTTAGATCAGTGGCTTATTACTTATCTGACTTTGGCCAAGTCATTTAACCTCATTTTTTTTTAATTAAAAGGTTGGATTTAAAAAAAAAATGAAAAGGTTGGGTTTAATTAATTTTTCTAACTCTAAATATAGGATGAGATATAATCTGTACAGTCCACAGACAAACACATATCTGCCTGTCTAAAATGTCTTGTTGGTTTGTAATTATTTGCCTCCTGTTCTCATTAGAGTGGGAGCTTCTTGAGAACAGAGACTGTATGTTTGTTTGTATTTCCAGCACTTAGCACAATCCGTGGCACATGGTAGGCATCTAATAAATAACTGATTGTCTAAACCTTATGACAACTCAGGGAGCTCAAGATATTATAGATTCCTCTGATCTTATTTTAGAGATTAAGAAACTGAAGTTGGGGAAGTCAAATAACTTGAACATGGTCACATAACTAGTCTCAGAAAAAATAAGTTGGACATGGTTATATAATCAGTCTCAAAGAAAAGATTTTAACTTGGTTCTTTCTCGATTCCAATGCTGGAATTTTCTGCTATAAAATCTTGTTCAATAACTGTTCTAATAACGTCGATCTGTGTGTGCTTTGCAAGACCTTCTTCCGTATATTGTACATTTAAGGCAACTGGACACGAATCCATACATGAATGATTGAATGGCAGCTTCTCATAGATCTTTTGCTTCCAAGTGGACACAAAGATATTGCAGTTATGTTCTTTGAATGTTTTCAATTCATGGAATAGGGTGGTTACAGGTGGGAGAATATCAACTAGTTTATAGAGTCTGTGTTAAAATGTGAAAATTGATTTTTAGATATATTTTTTAATTTTTTTGATTGATTTTGATTTTCTTTTTTGATATTTTGATTGATATTTTGGGCTAGTTCTGAACCAGATTGAAAGATGGAAAGGGAACATCTCACAACTGTTAAATTATATAATTGTATGTTGGAACTGCAGCACGAAGGGAGAATTCAAGCAGAGAAGTCTAAAACTATTCTTTGTAATTGATGTAGGAGGAAGAACACTCTTCAACGTGAGATTTGGACATAGTGGTGGTGACTCAATTTCAGAAATGGTCAGAATCTAATTATCCAGCTAATGCAATCATCCATTGAACCAAGTAACCCTTCTACGCATTGAGTCATATGGCCTTTGTCCCAATAAGGGAAACCCCAAAGCTTCAATAGCAGTAACTTGGAAAGCTTAAGATCCTCCCTCTCCACATTCCTCCCTGAGGCAGTGAGCAATTGATATAGGCTATCCATATGTGGTCATGCAAAACATATTTGTTGTGAAAGAAAACACAAAACAAAACCCCAAAAATGGAAGAAAAAAGGTGAAAATAGTATGTTTTAATCCACATTCCAACTTCACCTGTTCTGGAAAACAGAATTTTTTATCATAAGTCATTCAGAATTGTCTTAGATCTTTGTATTGCTGGAAAAAGCTGTCACTCCCAGTTGATATCCTACATATAATATTGCTATTACTGTGTACATTTGACTCTCCTCACTTCACTTTGTATCAGATCATATAAGTCCAGGATTTTCTGAGAATATCACGTTTATCGTTTCTTATAATACAATATTATAAGAATATACTATATTATAATCATATAACACAAGTTGTTCAGCCATTCCCCCAACTGATTCACACCCTCTCAATTGCTTAGCCACTGCAAAAAGGGCTGCTATAAAAATTTGTACAAATATGTCCTCTACCTTTTTAAAAATCTCTTTGGGATACAAGCCTAGTTGTGGTATTGATACATTAAATGTGTGTGGTTTTATACCTCTTTTGGCATAGTTCCAAATTGCTGTACAGAATGGTTAAATCATTTGCAATTCTACCAATAGTGCATTACTCTCCCTATTTTCCCATGTTCAATATTTCATTATTTATTATTTATTCACTATTTATTATTTTCCTTTTCTGTCATATTAGCCAATCTGATGAGTGAAGTAGTACTTCAGAATTATTTTAATGTGTATTTCTCCAATAGATAATGGTTAAGAGCATTTTTTTTTCTTTGACTAATGGATAGCTTTGAGATCTTCATCTGAAAATTGCCTGTTAATGTTTGACCCCTTATCAAGTGGGGAATGATTTGTATTTTGGTAAATTTGACTCAGTTCTGTATATATTTGAGAAATGAGTCCTTTATCAGAAACACTTGCTATAATTCCCCCCCCCCATATTTTCTGCTTTCCTTCTAATCCTGACTGCATTTGTTTGTGCAAAAATGGTTAGATTCAATATGATCAGAATCATCCATTTCACATCTTGTAATGTTTTCCATTTCTTGTCTAATAAATTCTTCCTTTATCCATAGATCTGACATGTAAACTATTTTATGTTCTTTTAATCTGCTTATGTTATCACCTTTTATGCCTAAATCACAGACCCATTTTGGCCTTTACATATGATGTGAAATGCTAGTCTATATCTACTATCTGTCAAACTGCTTTCCCAGCTGGGAGTCCATCTCAAAAGCTTGGCTCTTTGGATTTATCAAACAATAGATTATTAAAGTCATTTTCTACTATGTTTTGTGTACCTAATCTATTCCACTGATCTACCACTCTATTTCTTACCCAACAACATATTGTTTTGATAATTACTACTTTATAATACATTCTGAGATCTGGTTCAACTAGGCCACCTTCCTTCCCTTTCTTTCCACTAATTTCCCTGGATATTCTAGACGTTTTTTGTTTTCCAGAAGTTATTTTTTTAGCTCTCTAAAATAATTTTGATAGTTTGATGGGTAAGGCACCAAATAAATAATTTAATTCAGGTAGACTTGCCATGTATATTACACTGGTTTCTCCTACATGTGAAAAATTGATATTTTTCCAATTGCTTGATCTAATTTTTTGTGTGAAAAGTGTTTTATAATTGCATTCAAATAGTTCCTGATTGTGTTTTGGCAGGCAGACTCCAGATGTCCTGTATTATCTACAGTTTCTTTAAATGACATTACTCTTTTTATTGCTTATGGTTGGATTTTGTTGATAATATATAGAAATGCTGATGATTGATATGGATTTATTTTATATCCTGTAATTTTGCTAAAGTTGTTAATTATTGCATTTAGTTTTCAGTTGATTTTCTAAATTCACCATCATATAATCTGCAAAGGGTTATAGCTTTGTTACCACATTGTGTATTCTAATTCTTTCAATAGTAGTGATTATGGGTATCCTTGATTCACCCCTCATCTCATTGAAAAAACTTCTAGCTTATCATTATTTCAGATAATGTTTGCTGGTTATTTTAAACAGATGCTACTTATGATTTTAAGAAAAGCCCCACATATTCCTCTGCTTTCTAGCATTTTTAATATGAATGGATATTGTATTTCTTCAAAAGCTTTTTCTCCATCTATGATTTTTCTCCATATGATTTCTGTTGGTTTTGTTATCGAGATGATCAATTATACTGATACTTTACCTAATATTGAGCCAGGCCTGCATTCCTAGGATAAATCCCATCTGTCATAGTGTATGATCTTTGTGATGTATTGCTGTAATCTTCTGCTAGTATTTAAAATTTTTGCAGCAATATTCACTAGCAAAATTGGTCTAAAGTTCTTTTTCTTTCTTTTTTTTTGCACTTATTTAGGTATCAAAATCATATTTCCATCATAAGAAAAATTTGGAAGCACTCTTTTTGTCTATTTTTTTCTAAATAATCTTATCTAATTATAAATTATATAGTATTGGAGTTATTTGTTCTTTAAATGTTTGGTGGAATCCATGAGAATCCATCAAGTGTAGGATATTTTTTTCTTAAGGAGATCATTGCTGGATTGTTCTATTTCTTTTCTTAAGAGAGGGTTATTTAACCATCCAATTTCTCAAGAATTTATATATTTATTTAAAATATTTATTTTACTTAGATTACTGGGTCTATTGGTATGTAATTGGATCAAACACTATTAACAATTGCTTTAAATTCATCTTAATTGCTAGTGAACTCATTCCTTTCCCTTTCGATATCGATAATTTGGTTTTCTTCATTTGTCAATGGTTTATCTACTAATATTGGTCATTCCTCTGGAAATTCTCCAAGGATTATTTCTCATATCCTGTCTCCCATACCATCATGGGTGGTAATAAATTTCTGGCATTGGTATGATGGGACAGGGAATCCACAAAGAGAAGTCAAGTCTCCATACTTTCTCACTAATAATGTTTAGCTCTGATATCTACCATAACCTCAAACCCATTTTGTTTATATGCTGTTGACTATGTGCCAAGTAAAGTGCTAGAGACTTAACAATTATCTCATTCAGTCCTTATAACACTGGGCGGTAGGTACTGTTATTATCCCCATGTTGCAGATGAGAAAATGGAGGCAAACTGAGGCTAATTGACTTATAAGCACCTGAGGTAAAATTTGAATTCGACTCCAGGCCTGGTCCTCTAGGCCTCAGCTATGTATGTAATCATCTCTCATCTACCTACCAGCATGGATTCTACCACTCCTTTGTGCTTCAGTTTCTTAGCTATCATTCCCAGTTTTGTTCTTTGGATACTCCAGGTTGGCAGCTCTGTACCTTTCATTTGGAAGGACCTCTGTTTAACACATCCGTTCACTGAGACCAATCTTTCTAGGACCAAGAGATGTCCTGAAGTCTTCAAAAATAATAGTAAATCCTTAACTGAGAAAATACCTTATGAATCATAATCATTTAGATCACAGATTTAGAACTGAAAGGGACCCTAGCAGATTTATAATATGACCATTTCATCTTACTGATGAAGAAAATGATGTCCAGAGAGAGTCACTTTGTGTATGATTGAAGTGAGTAAATGGAAGGACTGGGGTTAGAACTCAGCTCCTCAGATTAACCCCATATTTAGAATCGAGACTATCTGCATATGGGTGACAATTAAATACAAAAAAAAAGAATGAAAAACTCAGGAAATTGGTCTCCCCCACTGCCTCAGTTTCTTTTTATGCCTGTGCCTACAATAAATGAGAGTTTGGGACACAAAATGAAATGCTCAATTAAACTTGACTAAGAAGAGAATAATTTTAATTCAATTTAACTATTACAATATTTTATTTATTTTTTTTAATTTCAAACATTTTTAGGTGATAGATGTTCCACAAACTTTGGACCAAGATATAGTAGTAGAATTGATTTATCAGAGTAGCAAATGATCCATAATGAATTTAGAGGTGTGTCATCTTTCTTTGTACATTTGAGTATGTTCGTTAGTCATTTATAAAGTTGTCATTTTTTAGAGCCTAAATGGGAGAATCGACCTCACTTTCAGTCCTATGTTTATAGGATCTACATAGACAATGACCTAGTGTTTCCATCATGAAGTGACTTGTCAAGGGTCACACAATAGCATGCATCCTATCTTCCAGAAGCCAAGACTAGCCCTCTACCATTTTTACTAGGCTGTCTCCCCTTTGTGGTTATATTGCCACAGATGAATTTGATATATGTTTTGTCTCTCTGACTCATGTATCGTGACTTTGTTTCAACACTGAATTATTTATTGACTTTGGAGATCTCATTCAAATTCATGTTTTCACTAAAAAATAAGAGGACTTATCCCACAGCCAGGGCAAATGACATATATGCCATTTCTCTCTTCATATTTCTTTCTTGGACCTAAACTAAAATGTGACCGCTAGAGTGTGAATATGAAACAATTGTTTTTCAAGTAAATAAAAATATACATATTTTTAGAAAAAGGTGAAGCTGTAGGGTTGAAAGTCTCACTCTATGTGTGAATAAAATTTGTCTACTTTCATAAAAATTTAAAATACTTTAAGCTGGTACATTTCATATTGTCTCAGATACTGAACTGAATGTGGTATCAAAACCCAAAAGTTGGAGTTTGCGTATAAAGAATTTTTTTTATGGAGATATACGAGGAATACACAAAACAGACACAAACAAAAATAATGTAACTTTTAACCTCCAGTATAAAAATATAATTAAGAAAGAGAAGTTTTATTAGGGCAATTTTTTACTTTATTTTTCCATACAGCAAAGTCAACTATTGCAATAATAATAAAATAAGCATAAAAACAAATTGCAGCCAAGGACAGAATACATAATTCAAAGCGACTACAAGCAAAAGTAATTCTGTGATTACATAATAGTAAAATCAAGCACGTCTGTCCTTTCAGCAGATGAAAGTTGCAGGGTTGCAAATAAGTGCAACATCGTCATCACCTGATTGGTGTGACTGTCGAATAATACCAATTAAAAACTAGAGCCGAATATCATGTGATACGTGGCTTTTAAATCACAACGTGCTTAATGACGTTGTTCTGAGTGCTTCTGATTTTGAAAATTAAAACTGTAAAATTTGAGGTTTATTTGTTTTCACCTGCTAAAAGAACAGCTCACTAATAGCAATTAAAAAAAAAAAAAACAAACAATCACATAACAACATAGCTACGGTGTGCTGTTTGGTTTGCCTGTTCATGATTTTTAACTTTTTGTGAGAGTCAATACTCATTTTGTAGATTTTTGTTTTGTGAACAATAAACCACTGAAATTGTCAAACTGGTTTGAATAGTATATATTCTTAATATAGTTCTCTTTATTTTTTTTTGATAGTTTAAACATGCAGTAGTTTTGAATAATGTAAGGACTATCTGATCCATGATTTCACCTTAATGGTTGAAATAAGTACCTGCTATTTTTGGCAATGATCTTCAGGCATATTTTGGACCAGAGGAACTGTTGTCAGTCATGAGATCTTGGAAGGATGGCATATCTTTCCAGCTGAAAAAATCCTGGCAAACTACAAGCTGTCCACAAAAAGCAAAGCCGTTTTTTTGGGAGGGGTTTGGAGTGCTAACTCTGCCATTTTTGCAAGCAATTTTGCTCAGCCTGTCATTTTTTTTTTATTAGCCTTAACAAAACTCCTTGTAATTATAGACGTTTTTATTCAAAATAAGATCTCACTATTATACAGGTTTCTCTCTTTTTTTTTTTTGACTATATACAGAAGTGCAAAAAGTCAACCTTCTTTCCTCAACGTTCCAACATGCTAAACTGCAGCATAATCAACCCTCAAGAGTTTGCACACACTAAAATTCTTGTTACGTAAACTTTGAGTATTTGGATTATCAACAAAAAGTCCCTTGATCTATCGATTATGCAGCTTAATTATAACAAGGCCTGATATTCAGGGATTTCAAAAAATATTTAAACAATATTTTAACATTTGAATTGGATACAGTAGAAAATAAATTTTATTCTAATATCTAGGATCTAGATTTTCTTATAATAACTAATTACAAACAAAATAAATCATCAAAATATTACTCAATTGTCTGCCAGGATTGTTGCCATAGCAACAACTTAACTTCTTACTTAGCAATGATTATATAATTATAAGATATCCATATAAAAGATCTTTGTTCTTTTAATGAAAACTAGACAAGAACTAACAATGACTGACATTCTTACACTGTAATATTAAATCCGTAAAATATAAATCATTTAGTTAACAATAATACGAATCCTTATATGACACTACATGTAATTCAAAACTGAGTATGTTATGAAAGAAAAAAAACTAATTTTTTTGTATTTTGAAAAATTCATCAGTAAAATCTAATAAAACAAAATTTTATAAACTGAAATGATATTCAATTGTTAATAGAAAATGAAAACAATTTTAATAAATGTAGGAAATTAAAATCTACCTTTTAACAAGGAAAAATAAGTAATATTCTATAATGAAACTAACTACGATAACATGTGAAGTCACCTATACTTTCTTAACACGATTGAAATTACATTGGTATGGGGTCCAACCCGTAATGTAATAATCTAAGGCTTTAATAGATGTACAGTACAATCAGTAAAATCAACACATCATTCTTATACTAGAAAGCATTTCTCTCGAGCATAAAAACTTGCCGTAAACGTGGAAGTATGGAAGGTTCTATAACGGAACCTCCTCCTCTTCCATTCCACACCACACTACTAGTGACCTGGCCCCCACTTCAGCAATGGTCAGAATTGCTGAACAGGCAAAAAAAAAAATTATACATATACATATATATATATATATATGTACATATACATATATATATATATGTATATCCTCTACTAGCTGCAACATCCAAACCACAAAAAAAAAAAAAAAAAAGAAAAGAAAAAAGAAAGAAAGAAAAAAGGAATTCCTTTGGATGAATCTATTTTTAAAAACTGAATGCACATCTATCTATCTATATTTTTTTTTAATTTTGTAAAAGGCTTTCTAAGGCTATAAGCAGTTAATCAAAACAAAACAGGAAAAAAAAGGAAAAAAAATCACATATAAAATTCACCCAAGTACTTAACCCGCCCAAATACTACTTAATTAAACCTTTACCATATTCATATTTTGGTTTAACATGCATCCAATGACAGTGCTTCTGCCTTCCTTTGTTTAGAGTCACCATTTTGAATGTGACTGTAATGAAGAATAGAAACAAAGTGAAACTATTTTTGCAAAGCATTTATAGTCTTTTGACTTTTGACAGGCTATAAATAGAAGCAAAACAAGTTCCTCAAACATTGTTTTCTTGTTATCGTGTCTCAGAAATGGCATTTCCCTTTTTTTTTCTTTTTGAGTATAATGTTATACAGTATAATATGCATAAATATTACACTACAATGCATTAAAATAATTATATATATAATCTATATATATCTATCTCTTTCTATATCTCCAGTATGTGTGAATTTTCTGTGTTTATTTGAGAATTTGTCTTGTGCTGCCTATGGTTACTGTAAGGTTAAATGGGCCATTTCTGAGACAGCTTTGGTTTCGAAAAAAGAATGGTGCCCTTTGACTGATCGGTATTAGCGAGTAAGCAACGAAACGTGGCTCTGAAAATAATAACACTGAAGAAATAATACTCTACTTTGATGTACAGTCTATGGCACTTCATGAGTATCTTCAACAACATGGTTCTTAAAGCCATGATGTGCTTTAAAATATACACAGCTATGGTTTTGCTTGGCACATTCATCTCTGTCAGATCCCTCCCTCACCACCTCTTACAATCTATAACATTAAAAATATTACTCTTCAACAAAAATGACTGTGCATGCACACTTTTGTCTATAATGGCAATTTTAAATACAAGGTGCACCTTTGTTATTTGTAAACCTTGAAAGAAATAAACTTATTTTTTTTAAAAAAAAATTATATCTTGGTCTACAGACGTACCAATACATGAGAGAATCATGGTTACACCATAGTCTGTCTTTTCAAGATGGCATGAGTATGTAGGAAATTAACTAGGTGGATGCATACCAAAATCCATATGCATCTCTCTGTGCTAGAAAAGAGAGACAAGGTTGTTCTTTTAGACAGGAAGATCACCTCAGCACAAATATCAATTCAATATACAAAATATCTAGGCAACAGTGTGCAGTGGGTTTCCATGTTGTCTTTTCGTCTCGATAACATGCAATAGGTGGATGCTTTACGGCTGAGGGTTTGGCTGGGTGTGTTGCTTGACGGTATATACATTATGGCTAGCGACCTTGTCCTTTATTCTAAACAAGCACACTGTCCTCTTCTCTTTAGGATGATCTAGAGGAAAGGGGGGAGGGCAAGAAAAAGAATCGGGATGAGAAATCTTGGCGGAACCCACAGTATCCCCCCAATTTCTTTCCCCAGTGTCATTCAAAGATTTCATCTGAAAGGATGGACAGTTTGTTGGTGGGAAAGACATTTGTTATTTCTGAATGAGCCCAGCATATCCCCAGTGTTGGAATAGTAAATGGAGAAACTGAGGAAAATGGAATTGGGCTTTTCTAAACAAAGGAAAATGGGCACGGTGCTAAATGGCTTTCTGATCCACGTCCCAAACCATCCAAGAGAAAGGGAGCAAGACCTCTTATGGTTAGATAAAGCACATATTGTGTGTGTGTGAGAGAGAGAGAGAGATAATACTGGTATTAAGGCCCAGTCTATACAGAGTTGTGTTTTAGGAAAAATGGCTGGATTCCCTGCATTTAGTAATTCATGGAATAATGCACTATGTTTCAACAGGAAATCATCTTTACTAATCAGTTGCTTAATAAGTAAAAGAATATAATGGACTTTGGTATGGAAAAACACTTTTTCATTAGTACAAATAATTTAAAGTTCCTCTCTAAAGCTTGAAAATCTCAGAGAAGTTGGTATCTTCAAATCTTATACCAATATCCATCAATTAATTAGTAGACTGTGCTTTTTCCTGGTGTCCATTCATTAACTCATAAACTGCATGACTTAATCAGTTACCATTAAACACAATTCAGTGGAAGAGCAGAGACAGTAGTTTATCATGCATTCCCTGGTCCTTTAGAATGGCAAGAGGTCTTGGAGATAATCTAGTCAAGATACAGCCTTTTATAGATGAGGAAATGAACTTGAAGTCAGGTAATGATGGAAAAGATGCCTCATTGTGTCAGGACATATTTATGAGGCTGTGGTAATTTTTCAAGGAAATGCATGGATCTAGCCAATATGATGCTATTGGGAAGGGAAAAACACTGTGCTCAGAATCAGGGTCTTGAGTTCAAGTGTCTGCTCTGCCACTGGGTGACCTTGCCATCCATTTCCTCATCTCTAAAATGATTGTGTCTAAGAACCTTTTAGCCCTAGAAGTTCAGTGACTCTTATAACTTGAGTCACAATAAAAACTGATATACTAACTTTATCACTGTTCTTATTGATTAGCATTTTTATGTAAGTTTTCTCATTTGATCTTCCTTACAATCCTATGAAGTAGGTGTTCTTATTATCACTGCCCTTTTACATTTGAGCAAACTGAGGCAAACAGAGATGAAGTGACTTGCCCAGTCACCCAGCAAGTTTCTGAGGTGGAATTCACATTTAAGTCTTCCTAATTCCAGGCCCAGTACTCTGTTTACCATACAACTCAGTTAGTTCAGCTCCCGAAAATAGCTTCCTAATGAGAAGTATAATCATTTTCGAACTAACACTTTTTTTGAAAATTGTGATAACTATAATATATAATATAATCAGTTCTTTGTTATTTTCATAAAATGAATTATTCTTGAGAAAAAGAAGTAAATAGTTCTTTAGTTTTCGAATGATTCTTTTCTCACAAATGGACTTCAATATTTAGTATTAAAATTTAATACTGATAGCTAGCTACCTACATCTATAGCCACAATTATACACATCATATATGTAAAAGAATAGGACTAAATTTTTAATACACTATAACTTACCAATCAGGATAAGTATTGCCCTTTCAAAATAGTCACCCTGGGCTGTCTAGACACTTATTCCTACAATGTATTTGCCACTAGAACCAGTATTTAACCAAATAATTAGTTTAGTGCCATTAATGAATATTAATGAATTCATCTGAAGTGGTCAGAGCACTCCTGTTTACTCACCTGATTCAATAGATTTTCTTCCTGACTTTCTTTAAGAAAGGCTCAAATGTCACCTTTTTTACCTCATCTGTCTTAAAACTAATGCCTTCCCTCCAATTCATCTCCCTCATTGAATTCTGAGTTTCTTAAGAACGGGGAACATTTTTGTCTTTTTCCCTTTTTTTAGAAAAAATCGCATTCCCAGTGCTTAGTGCACATAGTAGGTGCTTAACAAAAGTTTGTTGAGTTGTATCACTTATCCCTCTTTCCAAAAGTTAGCCTTCTGAGTCCAAAGACTTCACTGCTACTGAAGATATTAAAAATGGTCCAAGAGGCTTTTCTGAACAACACGTTCAAAGGTGAGATCTAAAAAGTGGTTCACCAAAGTTGCTTCTACATTGTTCAAATAAAGTTTTAGCTTCCCAACATGATTAATTCAAAGAGACAAGACTCAATTGGTTGTGAGCATGTTTGCTTAAAAAAAAAAAAAAAAATGGTCACTTGTTCTTGTTCCCCTCTGACATTATCTCATATCTTATATCTCCTCTTATTTACATGTGGTTTCCCCTATTAGAAAGTGAATTATTTGAGGGCAGAGACTCTCTTTGCCATTCTTTGTATTCCAAGCACTTGAGCACAGTGTCTGGAACAGCTTAACCACTTAATAAATACTTTGGGATTAATACATGAATATATCTATAGTCTTTAAATACAGGGTAGGTATATATGGGGGGCATAAATTATATATAATACATATTTTCCCATTATCTTTCAATGATCTAAAATAGAATTCTAAGATAATAATTCTAAATAACAAATTAGGGCTCAATATTTCTAAATTTTACCTCTAAATTAGAATTAGGATTCATTTTTTTCCTCCCTTCTTATAGTAATTTCATAGCATAAAGGGAAAAAAATTATTTCATATTGCTCTATGGCCTTGATTTAACTTATTTTTTTATTTCTATTATGATTTTTATGACTTATAAGTTTTGGATGTAATCAGCATTAAATACCTGAAATATCTATGGCACAAAACATAAGGGTACTGAAAAAGTAAATAGATTTTTCCCCTTTCCAGAACATATCTAATGTCTATTAAGAGCAGTATTGTATGCTTATGTAATCTTAAAAAAATTACAAGAAGTATACAACTATATATAGTGGATGAGAAACTTACTGTTTGGTGATGAAATTTCTACATCTGGGTAACATACTTGTGGCTAGTCAGATGTTCGGCAGATATTATGGGTATCTAGCAAATAAAAAATTTTTTTTAATGAATGGCCCATGCAAGACAGCCAACAACCAAGCGAGATAACTATCTCATCATTATTAAGTTCTAAGAAAAGTGAAGTTCAGCTGTGAGGTGATAGTTCTTAATCAATATAACAATAAGTTAATGTCAACTTGAAAGCCAAAGTAGCAACTTCATTTTTTTTCTTGGTTTAACAAATCATTGTTAAGTACTACTCCACAAATGTAGGTAAGTGTTACCAGTTGTTTAGGAAGTAAAAGAAGTTAAAATTACAAAGTTCATGCAGTGCAGTCCCTTTTTGTTGGCCTACACACATCTGAGATTTCCTTGGCTTAGAAAATGATGAGGCATAAGAATGTTTTGCTTAAATTGTGCGTCCAGACCTCCGCTTTCCTCTCAACCTGTCCACAAAGGTTTCCAAAAGGAACCCCCAAAACGCAGCCACGAGTGGTTAATGACATGAAAAGTGTGGCCACTCAAGGCTCCAGACAATTTGCAAATGGAACTTTCTAAAAATCTACTTTACTATCGTTCTATTTGAAATAGAATAAAACACGCAGCTGAGATATCAATGTCTTAAAAAACAGACGTGAAAATAGCAAGTTTCCACAATTCAAAAGGACTCTGAACTTTCAATTTGCAGTTTTATCTTTCTCTAAAGCAAAAAACTAGAGGAACTAAGCTGTGTAAGGAAGCATAACCTGATGGGAATAGTTCTGGATGACTTCTGGAACTTTCTGGCTCTCCAATGACTTGATCGTGACAAATCACTTCATCTCCCCTAACCTAAATTTCCTCATCAGTAAAAATGGAGAAAACCATATGTGGCCTACAGATTTCCTAGGTAGGATAAAAAGGACATGGTCTATGTGAAAGCATTTTTCCAAATATTGAACACGCTCTGCAAAGGCAAGGGTGGCCATTAAGTGCTACTCTATATTCTTGCTGGGGCAACTGATTGGATTTCTCCTCGAATGCACATCCTTCAAATGACATCTTGACACAATAGTACAGCATTGTCAAATAGCACTGAAATGGGCTCCAAACAAAATGAAGCTTCTCATACCATTTTTCCTGCTCTTGCAGGACAGGATGTTGTACCCAACAGTGTAGAAGCATCAAGAATGAGACTGCAGAAACATACCAGGGACCTTCAATACCCATCAATACCGATGAAGGACCAGAGAGAACTTTCTCCATGCATGCAGGTTACATTTGGTGGCAATGGCCATCCCCCAGCATTGCTAATGTACTGTTGCCATATACATTGCTATGTATATGTAGATATAATATATATGGTCATATATATGTATATCTAACTTTTCATTTTTTGGTCACGATATTTTTGCCATGTTATGAGGAGCCCGAGAAAGTTATGCGTGAAATGGTCATAGCAAAATGCAAAAAAATTCAGTGTCCCTTGAGCCCAGATGGCAAAGGGATTGTGGAAATTTGTTTCGCCTGGATTCTGCTTACACCAGCAATTCTGCAGTCATACATGGCACATGGGGAAAAGACATTTTGATTCACTGATCATTGCTGTAAACAAGCTGCTTTGGATGCATTTAGAAATGGATTCTATAGATTATTCCTGAAATGCCACATATGCCCAGCTAGTGTTCTTGTAAATGAGTCTAATGGGTTAGTGCAATTGGAAATGAGGGGGAGCTATTGTGACGAGATTTAACTAAAAAAGGAAAAGTAAATGTTTCTTTGCTAAGAATCTTTAAAGCTTGTCTGTCAGAACTTAACAACAAAGTCATTGACTTTTTTTTCATTTTAGGATTATTTATGTGAAGAATAGATAGCTGAGAAATTTGGAATCTGGGGCAAGTTCCACAAATTATGTCTGGATTTGGGAGCCAAAAGTACACTCTCACTTGAGATTGAGGGGAAGATGAGGCTGTGTGGTAGGGAAAAGAACTGACTTGAACTTATTAGGTAGCTTCCTCAATTAATGAATTATTCATGCTAACTAGAAAGAGAACACTACTGTTTTTATACAGCAAGTTTAGTCAGCACTTGGGGCTTTTGTCAGAGGACATTAAATTTACTATCATTCCACCCTAGTTACAGTTTAAAAGTACACTGAACTGAAAAATCCAATGGATGAAATCTCTTACCAATAATTCAATATTTTTTTGACCCTCAAATGGTCTTCCCTTGAAATACAAGAGGTCTACAATGGCCTCTGGCTTGAAATCTTGTTGAATTACACTTTTCCTCTGGAACTTTGCTTTCATAATGAGCAACCAAGAAGGCACTTTTTTGTAACTCCAAAGCTCGCGAATGTAAGCAATTAGTGACTTTGTTTCACCCAGTATATTCTGTTCTTTCTTAGCAGTTCCATCATGAAACCCCAGTTCTGGACAGAGGAACTTTTTCAAAGAGCTGGTCACATTTCTCATCCCATAATTCCCTAAATCTGCATGATTAACAGTGGATGAGAAGCCAATCACTATAGTTATCAGGACATAAGATTCTATTGCACATTAAGGACTATTTAAGATAGGATTCTTCCCCGAATTCTTAGAGATTCCACAAATCTCTTAAAGAGATGCTTCAGAAAACCTGATCATTTCTGTTGAACAAGCTAACTTTCAATTGGATCTGTTGAGCTATGGGGGTCATTTTAAAGAACTCAGTTTACAAGTGTGGTCATTTGTGGCATAAAGAATTGAGTCTGGTATTATTTCTTTCTTTCCCCACTCTTTTTATGAAGAATAGTGTGGGTATAAGCTGAAAAATCCCCTGCACCAGATGGATTTCTTCTCATGGGTACTTTGAAGGATCCCTTCAGATGTCTACATATGGTGCTAGGAATCTCTGCATGAAAGGCTAAGACCAAGTCAGAAATGCTAGTGTAAATCCAATTTAATTTAGGAATGTTGCTGCAACACCCTTGGAGCACTGAGCCAAGGCACAAAAGCATTCTGCCACTCATCTTAGAGAGAAGGTATAGGCCAACAAGAGGAATAGTTGAAACCCCCATGCTTATTAAAAGCACCACCCACAGCCCTCACGGACATATGGTTCCCACTGATCTCAATGGGAACGCCACGTTGCGTAAGGACTGTTGGACTGAGCCCCATTAGAATTGTATTTTGTTTTTGTTTTTGTTTTTTTTTTTAAGAAACAAAGCTGTAAATTAGCAAACCTGGTTGGCTGTGGCTGTTGCAGCGAAGGGAACACTTGTGGCGGATGTTGTTGCAGCGGACACAGTGGCTGGCGTAGCACCGTGCACCATGGGAACTTTCGGAGGGAAAATCATATAAGCAAACATACAGAAGAGTGAAGCAGCATGGAAACCATGGTAACATGGGGAAGACCATCGGGCAGGGCATTTACCACAGCGGTTAAGCCACGTGACGAGGCATCATCACCAGCAAATGACATGCAATCACAGTGCAAAGCAGGACAACATTCCGGGGAGGAGAATGACAGGAGGAAAGGGGAAGGGAGAGGGGAAAATGAAAGAGAAAAAAAGGGGAAAAAAAAGCTTGTTACCATCAAATCAGGAAAACAACACAAACAGCTTATTTGGCTAAGTCAACTTAAGAAACTTAAAATGAGCTCACATTTAGACATTCAAAATCTCAGTGAAAACATAGGTGTTTACTATAGCATGTAGACTCCATTTGAATAAAAGTCTATTACCATATTAACTACTATAATGATAACACAATATATTACTTTTATGAGATAGATTTTCTATAATACCCACAGTCCGATCAAAATCCACTAAAAAGATGACCAGAAAAAAAAAAACAAACCCACTACTGTTTGTAAGGGAAAACATCAATTGCTGGATTTTCTTGATCCGTGTCAATTAAAGACGGACGGTATTTAATTGACAGGTGGTTGTCAGGTCAGGAGAACCGATTTGCCCAGGAACCACACGGGTTAAACTAACAGTGGATTTTGAGGGGCTGTGGGGTGTACCACCAGTTGAAGATAAGAAATGAAGCTGGCACCTACCAACACTTGTAGCGGGTGTCATGCACAAGATTGAGCCTGCCCATCATGCATTGCAACAGGAAGGTGGATTTGAAAAGGGAAAAGAATTAAAACAACCCATCACACGTGTAATTAGGAAATTCATTTGAACAAAGAAGAAACAAAAATGTTATTATGGGAACAGTGGCATGTAACTGTCAGCACAATCCAATCATACAATGGCCCAGTGAGTGAGTGCCCTGGTCCCAAGGGAAGATTAAAAGCCAACATCAGAAGGGGCTGTTCCAATTTGCTTTTTCTTTACTGCTGTCTAGTATCAGTTCATCACTAAATATTATGAGGGTGGGGGAACCCAAACATTTCTAGGCTGCTGTCCAAAAACTGGTATGATAAAGGCTTGCTTTCCTGAATCTGGGCATATAGTAATCATATGTTAACTCTTCCTTTGGATTGTACTTATACTAAATTATTCAAGATGTCATCTTCTCACAAAACGTTCAAGAGTACCATAGACGGAATTGACTTAATCACATAATGATATTAACCAAGCAGAAGTAAGGGGAGTCCAGTAAGCTTACTTCCAAGTCCTTGGTCCTTAGGGCCTTGCATGATAGAGGCACATCACCTGGGGATGGGGCTGTGCAGGGAGTGGGGTTAGTTGGTGGTGGTGGAGGTGAATGCAGTCATTTTCTATACTTGTGAACTAAGATATGAAGACACCATGCAATATAAACTGAGCAAAAAGTCGGAAACGCAAGTCTGGATTTCCTTGGTGGTCAAAATTTAAAGATATGATAATAAAAAAAAGTTTAGTTTCACGTAGATCCAACCTCCTTTACTAGGACTTATGGCCCCAGGAGAGCAGTGATACATCCATGGCAGCGTTATTTCCAGAAGACTCGGATGATCACCTGAGTTACCCATATCAAGGTGGACATTTTGCTGAGTTTATGCTACTTTAAAAAGTGACTGGACTTCAATGCAAGCCTCATGATGCATGCTTTGGGGAAAACAGGTGAGGTTAAGCAGTGAGCAGATAAGGCCTGGCCATTATTACTCACAAATCCTTCCACCAGCATATGTCAAAAGAAATAGGATGAATACCAAGCAGTCCTCTTTTTTTTTTCCCCTTGACACATGAGCAATGAAAATCTAATTCACTTTTAAAAAACCCTCCAGGAAACATTTTCCCATATGAAGAATGATTTTTGTTAAGACAGAGACCTTTTGAAGCAGCTGCATATAAAAAGATCGAATGGTGTTATTTTTTGACCCTGAAACTTGGCATCTTCTATCTTAAATATGATCTGATCGTGGCACCTGGGGTCAATTTTCCTTCAAAAAGCATTTGCTAATGGAGCCTTTCCAGAAACAGTCCTTCAGAACAGCATAATAAATGGTCATATCAAATGAATGTAGCTACAGTGAAAAGAGCAGCTATTGGACTGTAGTCCTAGTGAAGAGAGAACAATCAAAGAAAGCTTGTACCGACAGGCTAACTGGTGTTGTGTGATGGTTTGGGAGTTGGAAGGCATTTTCCCCATAGAAACAGTGTTATACAAGGTGGTTATGTTCTTAGGAAAGCTCTTAATTCATATTACACCTGAATTAGAAGAGCAGTAATAATGGAAATGTCATTATTATTTATCACTATTATGGCCATCATCTCACTAGTAAACTGCCTTATGGTTACAAAACAATTTTCTCCTGTGATATGGCCCAGTAAATTAGTCTGTGCAAAGATTATTAGCCTCATTTTATAAACTAGGATTGAGGAAGAGCCAAAGTAGCTTGCTCAAGGTCACACACCTTGCAAGCGATGTGGCCGTCAAGGGACCAGACTTTTTGCCTCCAAGTCTGCCATTTGCCATGTTGTTTTGGGTGAGATGCAGCACAGCAAATACTTTAGAGAACGTTGGGATTCAAAATGGCAAGTGGAGAAAAGTATTAGGTTTGTAATCTGAAGCCCTACGTTCAAATTTCAGCCTTGTTATTTATTCTCTTTAAAACTACAGATAAGCGAATTAATCTTTCTGGACTTCCATTTCCACCTCCAGAAAAAAAAAGAGTTATTTGGAGTATACATCATTCCCTAAAGGTCCTTCCAGCTTAAAATCAATCATCGACTAAAAGTAGAAATCTATGAATCATCAGGTATGGCAAGGCTTTTATGAGAAAATGCCTTCTGAGTTCCAGGAATATACACCATTTCTCCCTGCTTCCCTTACCCCATCTGCTCTTTTCCATTCATTGAGATGGGTACATTGTCAAGCAGACTACAATAAGCCAGTGGGAAAAAATGGAGGGGCCTACAGGACTTTGTCATTGCAATCCATAAAATGGGCCAATTGGATCTAAAGAAAACCAGGACTGCCGATAGGATTTCAAAGGAAAGATTTTCCAAAGTAGAATAAGATGACACTGCAGACAGTAAATTAGGGTGTCTGGGGGATTCTGCCTCATTATTCTGAGGGGCAGTATTTCAGAGACACTGTCCTTTCAAAAGAAAATAGATACAGAAGTGATTTAGACTGGTAATAATGTGAAAGCTAATGCAAGACAAAACCACAAGCAAAATTTAAGGCTGTAGGGCAGGGAGCGGGAAGTCATTAGTTCTTCTAATTATTTTGATGAAGGGGGGAAGAAAATGTACACACAAAGTATTTACTGGTAAAAAGCAGTTTGGAGATTGTGGAATATTAGATGTTTCTAATTATTCTGTCTATTTCCATATTATAACTCACCTAGTGTATGTCATTCCACACATAATTAGATCTGCGTGCTAAAAACCAGTTAACTTTGCAACGTGGTTCCAAAATGGAATTGTAAAGCTCTTCATTTTGAATTTTAGTCTGTTATAATCAGCATGAAGATGACAATACATGCAAACACTTTGGGGAGGGATCAGTCACAGATGAACATAAGGCAGCAAGGAGAATACTTGCTAGGGGCAATA
Organism: Sarcophilus harrisii; assembly: GCF_902635505.1. Classification (NCBI taxonomy): domain Eukaryota; kingdom Metazoa; phylum Chordata; class Mammalia; order Dasyuromorphia; family Dasyuridae; genus Sarcophilus; species Sarcophilus harrisii. The sequence continues at coordinate 11,494,340 of NC_045428.1, read as the reverse complement.
ATTCACCACCAGGAAGACCTAATAGTGTAGGATCCAGTCACCAAGAAAACAATCCCTCGTGAAAAAGACCCTTCATATTCCTCTTTACTTTCAATGGATTGGTTTGTTAACAAGGGGATACAGAGCGCATTGTTTGCTTAACCTCTTTCATTCCCCAGCCTAAGGCAAAACGTTCCAAGTATATTTTCCCTTCACTTAAGAAGTCAAATTGGGAATTGATGACAGAAAGTTTGTTTTAAAACCAAATTTTTGTTCTGATGAAAGGAAAGAGACAGGACGTGTCATTTGACAAATTCCCAGGTAAGGAAACTCCCTGTACCAAGGGCCCCTTCTCTGCCATTTAGCGTCTATGCTAACAGTGATCCAGAGATTCATTATACTAAACTTTCTTCCTCTGATTTTCTAAAGCGTTTCCTAATTGTGCATGAGCAGGGAAAGGGAAAATTAATTTGTAGGAAGGTACTTTTCAAATTGGAGGCTTTCATATAAGGGCAGCTTGATGGATAGATCATCTGTCCCAGGTTCAAATCCAGCTTCAGACATTTACTGGGCAAGACACTTCACTTTGTTTGCCTCAGTTTCCTCATTTATAAAATGGGATTAATAATAGCACCTTCCTCCCAAGGCTGTTATAAGGATCACAGGAGCAGATGATAAAACGCAGAGCAGAATGTCTGGCACAAAGTGAGTTCTATACAAATCTCAGCTATTTTTGTCACTTAGAGATATAAATATGTGTGTATACATGTTTGATACACACAAGTTATCCCAAAACTCTTAAGAGCAGTTATAAACATTAAAAGCTTAAAACTGCCCTAAGGTTTTGGTACATGTACATTTCTAATGAAAGGGGGAAGGGGGGAATTGGAAGAAGGAAAAAAAAATTTGTTTCAGATGGAAATGGGCCAACTATCTGTGATTTCACAGGTGAGGTGCAGATTATAATCGCTCTATATCTCAAAATCAAATGTTTTTTATGTGCTGATGAAACTGAAAAAAAAATTCATCATTCATTGGCCAATATTCTAGTGAGGAGATTCTCAGACCTAAGCAAGGCTAGGGTTCCAGCCAAAGGTCTCATCCTCATAAAGCCCAGATTCACAGCCTTCTGTTCTGTACTTGGGAGGACCACCCAGAACATGCTTGTATTCCACTGCCTTAGTCTAGGAGTTTATAAAGGCCATTTTATCACCACAATTAGATAATAAAGTAAGACCTAAATGGAATGAATGGGAGTACAAATGGGGCAATTTGGATTTAACTAGGTTTCCCAGGACCCTTCTTACACTATAAAGATAGGTAGACATGACAGTAAATGAAGCTTTTATCATAATAAAGTTTTAAATGTACTCAAATTTTGAACCTTTTATTGACCTGGGGTTCAAGCTACAATACTTTCCTAACCAGTTTCAGAACCAGAAAATTTTAATTGTATTAGTGAATTGAAATAAATCATTTAAACACTATTAATTTCTTTATACCCATCCTCCCCTATTTAAGCCAATAGCCTGGAGGACATGAATTAGAATTCTCATTCACAAATATGTCAATTAACATCAGTAGTTACATATATACATATATATAGATACACATGTATCTGCATATATATGTATATAAATTGGACTCATGATTTCTTTGGTATAGAAGGTTTTCAATGAGGACGCTTTCTCCATCAATGCAAACTGGTACTTACTCTACATGGAGTGTTGCTTGGGGCACTGAGAAGGCAGGTGATTTTACCAGGGTCACAAGGCCAGTATGTGCCAAAATTAATCTTATGCCCAGACTTTTCATATTTTTAGGATATATCCTTTAACTATTATGTCTTTTTTCTAGGTATAATAAACCTGTTTTCACTTTAGGGATAAACCAGAATCACAAATGATATTGTTACCTAACTAAATTAATAAATATATTTCTGGAAAAAATTTTCATGGAAGGAAAATAAATTCATCTTCAAATGTGCACTTATAGTTCCAGCTGGTTTAAGGGTGGGGCGGGAAATAAAACCATTTTTGAGTTTTCATCTTTGAAGGAAAATAATCTTGACAGAGTTTTTATCTGTGGTTAAGTTTGAAATTAACTGAGATCCTGGCTTTATGTATTCATGGGGGCAAACAGGGAAAAAGAGTAAAAACTCTTTGTTTAGGGAAGAATAGTAACATTTATTTAAAGAAATAGAGTGATTGGATCAATGGACAATCTCTTTGCAGATCTATGGAATAGCTATGCCTGCTCTTCAGTTTTTCTGTATCTACCTTACAAGGGAGATAAACAGAAAAAAAAAAAAAATCAACCCACTAACAAGGGGCCACTTCAGATATTCCTAATGAATAATTATGAAATTGGTCAGCATTTTAGAGTGAAAAAATATAAAATTAAATAGCTATTTGCACAGTGAACAGCGAGGAAAAGGAGATAGGGGCTTAATTAAAACTTTCAGTTTAAAGAAGATCCTAAATTTCATTTCATATAGTCCATAACACACTAAGGAAAATTCTAAATTCCAAAGAAATCATCTCATGGGAAGTCAACATGAGGCACAAAGTTATTATTCTCTTACTTCACAATCTTGATAAAACAGGACTTTCACATTTGATATTATCTAGTTCTGAAAATGTGTTTGTGAAGGTGGATTGTTTGGTTCATTACAGTGTAACCAGCTAAGCTACAGAAAGGTCATGACAACTCTCTGTAGACAAAGCCCCAACTCCTTACCTGGTGGGAGAAAGGCTGTATGCTGTTGTAACTGCATGTTGGCAAGAGCCTGCTGGTATTGGAAAATACCAGTGTTAAAGACCGCCGTGGCACCATTGGTTTTTTCAAGAGCAGGCCTCTTTGGTAATGGGGGAAGAACAGCTTGAGGGATTCCCTGTGTGGTGAATGAGTATAAAAAACAAAGACCAGTAAAAAAAAGAAAAGAAAAAAGAAAAAAATCAGTAGAAGGCTCAAATAGTTAAGAAGCACCATCTTTTTCCATGAGCAAGCAAGCAGCAGAGCAGACTTAACTAACCAAAAAAAATAAATAAATAAAATAAAAAAAGCAAGATAAAAGCTTTAAAGGAAGCATTACTTTAGTCTAAGAAAAAAAAACACACTAGTTAAAGAAAACATGTTGGAGCCATATGTTATTATGAACTAAAGTGCTTCAAGTTACACAATGCTTCAGGCTTACAGTAGGAAGCCATTATTTTGGAAAAAAACGACGAGCTGGGCTGCTAGCTCCATGAGCATCAACAAATCCAAGCAGGTTAATCATCATCTTACTGATAGAGTGACTGCGACAGGGAAGCTCCATATTATACTGCTCCCACCTGCCCCGGCCCACCCCCAATCTAACTAGACATGCAATCTGTACCAGGGGCATGCAGGTACCTTACCCCTGAGCTACTAACGTTAAAACTATGTAAGAACCTTCCTAAAGCCATGCCAACCAAACCGATCCATCCATAGTCAGTAATAAATAGAACTGTAACGTCCTCTACGTGTTTTTATCAAAACATCTTACAATGCAGTTAAACTGAATGTGGGCCAATGAACTTTAAGAATCTTTGGTTGGTTGGTGGACATACATAGATTTACTTTGTAGCTTTCCCCACTAATCATATCAGGAAACCACACTCAGTTTTCCATTGTATCTTAAAACTTTTACAACAGAAAAAAAGGAATATTTATTTTTAAATAATTAAAAAAAAAAAACTCATATCTACAATAAAGCTACATGCCAAGCTAAAAGGTGAAAGGTCATAGTACCAGGTCAAAGGTTGCCTCGAGGGGTCGCTTCAGTGATTTGACAGCCGACTGAGTCTTAATTAGCAGGCAGCGAGCACATGATGGCAATGGGCCAGTGGGGTTCAAGCGCATTAACATAAACAGCAAGCAGAGGTGCATCATGGGGGCAGCAGTGCATTTTTGGGTAGGTGAGAAAAAAACAAATAAAAAAACAAATCATCGGAATGCCATATACAACGAATAACAAGACTAAGCATGCACAATAAAGGCACTACTAAGTTGTTATTGTGAGGATACCACCTCTATGTAGTTAATTACAAACAAGATATTCTAACAGAAAAAAAGAGTGAAAGAAGAGATAGGAAGAGAGTCTAACTTCTGCATTTTTCTCTCAAGTATCCAACAAGAAACACACAAAAAAGAACTCTCATATCTTACTGGGCTATGAATATCACGCAATAATATTTAACATAAACATTTTCATAATCAAATTAAGTATTTATGTAAAAAAGACAACATTAACAACAGCTAAACAAAGAACAGAGAATGAACCTATAAAAATCAGCTATTAGATCACATTATAAGGTACCTTAAGAATACATTTTCTTTTCATGGTTAACCTGAAAGTTTCTTCAGAAGTACTGTGATCCTTCTACTCTAGAAAATGATAGATTTATGCTTCTCCAGGTTGCAGTTATTCTTAAGTCATAATATTATTCAAGGCATTCAAAATAGTTAAATTTTTTAAAACATCCTACTTAAAGTTAGAGACAATTTGCTTGATGCTGTTTTCCTAAAGTGTTCCAGACTGCATTATTGTTACAAAGCAGGGTAAAGGAAGGAAGAATCTCTGGTGTGTACAAAGCACATACACCAAGGGGAAAAGAATGACCAATTAGAATGAGTGCAGGAATGATGGCAATATGGTTAAATTTTGAAATAAACATGCTGCTTCTTACACTTCACAACTTTTAGGAATAGAGCTGTAACTAGGAAGGTTTATACCTAGAGGAAGTACCAAGAACCATGGTCAATGCAATGTGCATTTATCTTCAGTGAAAATGGTAGGGTCGGATTAGGAAAAAATTCACTTCAAGCCATTCTTTTGAAATCTTTCTCTTTTGTCTAATTATTCTTGCTCATTAGGAGGTAAATTCTATTGCATATATATCTTCCTGAAGCATAGCAAATGGTGCCTAAGACCTCAAAATTTAGCCTGCTAGGGAAAAACCCGGATTGTTCCATCTTAGTTACAGCTCTCAGAATAGAAGAGTGAGTTATAAAGGGTTTTTTAAATTTTAATTTTAAAAATCAATCTGAAACTGTTTTAAGTTCTCTGAAAACATTGGGACACATCTGAACAACTTCATCTCCAGCAAAAATGTTTTTTTTTTAAATACAACAAAAAATAACAATTAATCAACAGTCTATTGTATTTTCTTTTTCAAATTTCTTTGAAAAGAGAAGCTGCTTCTCAGACTTACCATAGCAGCTGCGGTGGCTGCAGCCTGGGCAGCCGCAGCTTGGTTGACCTGGTATTGGGCAGCCTTGATCTTGGCTTGTAGATGGGCAGGAGGGTGGAAATATTTGCACTTTTCCCGAGAGCATCTCCCTTTAATGTAATCCATACACACAGTGACAGTGTTGTCATTGGTATCGATCATAGCACTGTCAGCAGGATGGGCAAATCGGCAGTCATTTTCTCCTCGGTTACAATTACCCCGTTGATACTCTCGACATACCTGTAGGATAATGAAGGGAAAAACAATCAGGAAAGTCCTGCCAAACAGAATTTTTCTCAGCTTGGAATTAAATGTTAAAAACAAAAAGAATAAGAAAATTAACAAATTAACAAGACAAAAACAGAAAGATTCATAATCTGAATCTTGTAGCATTTTATAAATGAAGTACTTGAGTAAGCTGCCAATAAAACTTCAGAAAGAGAAAGATAGCTGAATTGTTACTTAGTTCTATAATTAGTATCCATATCCAAAATCTATCTTTCAAAAAAGAAATAAATGTATTGTCTTAACCATAATGAATAATCTAAGCCATGTACCCTAACTTCTTTCAAATAATCAGAGATCTATTAAGCAAAATTTCTAATATACACTGCCATTTTGTCAATCAACAAGTGCTTATTATGTTCCAGTCATTATGCTAATCACCTAGGACACAAAGAAAGACAATACTTTTCTGGCCCTCAAAGAGTTTATATCCAAATGGTCCAGAAAACATAAATAACTACTACATAAAAAAAAAAAAAGATTTGGGGGAACTCAGGAAGCAAGCTGCTGAAATTAGTGATATTAATACTTCATCTAGGAAAGGGCTGCAGGCTGGTGCATTTTCTATCACAACCACTGTGGGACAGCACCTGCTAAGCTACAGAGGGATTGCAAACTGTGTTAGTGGAAGCAGGAGGACCTGATTGACAAAATTATGGATCCCTGAAATACAGGAGAGGAAATGAGTAAGTGGAAAATGAAATTTTTTTCTATTCTGTTAATTTTCAACAGACTGAAATATGGGTGGGAATGATTAAGGTTAATTAATTAATTGATGATTAATGACTTTTCATTGTTGCTATATACATTATTGTGTATTATAACAATCCTCTGCTATTATATCTAAAGTTATTGTCTTGTATTCAAGGTTTCCATGACGTTAATTTCTAAAATAAAATATTTTTAAATTAGTTAAAATTCACCTTAGAGACTGGGTCACCTTCCAACACATCCCCGTGGCTAGTACAGCGCTTGGCCCCCATCAGGTACTTACTGAGAAAATGCTTGCTGAATAATTTATTTAAGTTCCAATCATGTTGCTCCACATCTCACTACTTAATAAATTCCAAGGACTCTCTATCATCTCCAGAATCAAATATAAAATTGTCTGCAATTATATCTAAAGGTATGCCCTTGTATTTAAACATGATATTAATTTCTAAAGTAAAATATTTTGAAATAGTTAAAATTCACCTTAGTAACAACACATATCCCAGTGGCTGGTATAGCACTTTCCCCCTCATCAGATACTTAATTAAACAAATCAATTAATCAATAAGCCTTTACTCATTAAGTCCAACCATGGCACTTCCCACCTCACTACTTAATAAACTCAGTTGGCTTCCTATCAACTCCAGGATCAAATATAAAGTCCTCCATTTGGCATTCATAACCTACTCCCCCCAACATACACCTTTCTTGTCTTCTAACTGCTTTCACTCTCCTCCATACCCATTGAGTTCTTGAAGCAGGGATACTGGTCTCCATGCTGTTCCACAGGTACTTAATTTCCCGATCCCAACATCATCCTTGTCTATGCCCCTTCCTGGAATGGTTTTCCTACTGGCTTCCAGTATATCCCAGATAAAATCCCAACTTCTTACAAGAAGTCTTTCATCACTCCCCCACTCCAACCCTTAATTCTAGTGCCTTCCTTCTGGTGGTTATCGCCAATGAATGCAGTCTCTATTGTTTGTATGGTTGATTGCAGTTGTCTTCCCATTAAACAGTGAGATCTTTGAGAACAGGGTCTGTCTTGTTCATTTGCATCTATATCTAAAACCAGCACATAATAGGCACCTAATAAATGTCTAGTGACCAACCTGGATGAGAAGGAGTTGCACTGACTCGTCTACTTAGTGAGTTATTCCAACCTTTCCCCACAAGAGGGCCTTCCAAAACATATAATCTCCTAACAACCCTTTTCCATTGGTCCTTTTCCAAGGAAACATTTTCACTTTTGGACTTCCTTTTTTTGTATTTTGGGCCAATAGAGACCCTGAGTTCTTTATTCTTATAACATACAAAGAGGAACTTAAAGCTTGTAGTGCCTTAAAAAGTCAAAGTATTTTCTGATTTACCCAGGCTGAGAAATTAAATTGAAAATCTTTCCAGTGTTTTGTTCCTATGATTATGATTAAAAGCTATATGTCATTGATTAAGAAAAGGGTCAAAAATGGTAGCCCACAAACCTGTGTGCTTCCTTTCATTATTAATTCAAAAATGCTAAGTGAAGAACTGCTCATTTGTTTATCAGTTGCTTGGAATTTGGGAGGCATTTTTGCTAAGGAACATATTCTTTGAGAGTAGGGATCTGTGTGAATCCCCAGGATCTGTACATTTCCTGGCACGTGGGATGCACCACATAAATGCTTGCTGATTGACTGCCTGGAGGAAGATTTCCCAGGACTCATAATTACGCCATCACATACCTGAACATCTGAAGTATGACACTGTAACTATGAGTACCAAGAACATTTCTTCCTCTGGGGCAATGGAACAGCCAGTCCTTCCTTTTCTCCCCTACTGGCTTAGAGATCGGAAGATACCTCAAAAGGCATCTCCCCAGAAGGGTAGAGGCAGGGCTGGTAGGAGGCCTCAGAATCAACTAAGCATTCAATAAATCAACAAAAACATCACAAGTTAGAGATTTTGCTAGTGAGGGAGATGATTAGCTGGAGAAGGATTTGATCCAGAAGTTTGCAATAAAGATTTGCAGAGAGAGATTAGGGCCTCCGGCCCAGGGAAACCTTTGGGCATTAGCCCCTAGGAATACTTTTCAGTGATGTGGCTCCCTATAATATTCCTTGGGGTCTAGAACCTGCCTTCTTCATGGTTCACTGCCACTATTTGCATCTTCCAGCAAGGATTTCTCTCTGTTCTTTGTCCCATCAAGAAACAGAACAAACCTAGCATATAACTGAGTGTTCTAAGTTATTTTTCCAGAGATAAAGAGAGGAAAGAACAAAGTATCCCCCAATGCTTTTTCGTTTGTTCAGAACTTTTGGAAAAATAAAGTCACACAAAGGATGTTAAGAGTGAGTGCTCTGTATATAAGGGATGGCGAAAAGATTGATATGAAATTCAAAGCTAGACTCAAACTGTCACAGCCATTTTAGCTGAAGTAAGAAAGGCAAGGTGAGGAGTTGGGGGCACTGCCCATAAAGATACCTTTAGAGGTGGAGGAACAAGTTAAAAGCTTCTGAAAGTAGGGGAAGAATATTTTTAGCCTTACTCCAAAGCTCTTCCCTAAGGGGGTAGGGGGGGAAGCAAGAAAAAACATGGCTTGGCAATGATTTGAACAAAAATTAAAACGTGGACAGAACAATAACCTGTTGATATAGTAGAGACAAAGGCACAGATACCTACAAGTAAAGGGACCAGGATGTCATAATGACAAAGCCCAATGAAAATTAATGATTGATCCCTATTTGGTTTGGATAAAATTAAATGAGACAACCATTAAGGAACCATGTGCTGATGAACCCAGAATAAACCTGCTAAATTGGATTATGGTCCGTTGATTTGAATACTGTTGGGCCAATGGCACAAGACAATGACCATTGGGACTCGGGTGAGGGAACCTTGGATTCTGTCCCAGCTATGCCATGTACTGCCTGTGAGACTTTACGCAAGACACATAATCAGCTTCCATAAGCCTCGGTTATCTCATCTGCAAAGTGGACACTGAGGTCCCTTCCAGGTCACATTCTCTAATCTTACAATTTAAAAAGGATCCAAGTCAAACATATACATTTTGTTAACAGTTTGGATGACTGATTTTCAACAGGCAAAATAACTTACATTACAAATACAGAATTCTGTTATTAAACTGAGTCAGGAAGTGGCAAACACATTTAACATGTAGCTTTCATATTAAAAAGAATGATACGATATGTGTGATTTTTTCTTTCATATTATTAGCTCTTCTGAGGTGAATGATTTGGGGTCATCTTCTAATTTGCTCACAAAGGAATAAGATGGCAAGTGAATTATTACTCTATCTGATAACTGGTCTTCCCCAGACAAGGCTATCAGGAAAAATAAACTGAAGTGGGACATTTTTTTTATGGGAACTTTTACATGATTTCAAAAACCAAAAATTACATTATTTATTCTTTAATCATTTCATATCCAAACATTTGTGTTCCCATTTGGTGTTTTAGAGATAGAGAAGTAGTTTGCCATTTCCTTCTTCAGCTCATTTGACAGATGAGGAAACCGAGGTAAATAGGGTGAAGTAACTTGACTAGGATCATATACAAGCAAATTTCTCTTGCTGTATTTGAATTCAGGAAGATAAGCTTCCTGACTCCAAGACCAGTGCTTTGTGACTATAGTACCACCTACATTACCATATGATTTAGAATCAGAGACTTAGATATGAAAGGAAACTTAGAAGTCATATAGTAATACCTTTTTCTTCCTGTGAAAGAAATTGATAGCAATGGATTCTGAAAAAGCTTTTGATAAACTTCAATGCATCTTTCTATTAAAAACTATAAATATCAGGGACAAATGGACCTTGATAGAGTAAGTGGCATTTATCAAAATCTAATCACAATTATATGAAATCAAGACAAAGTTAGAGAACTTTCCAATCAGATCAGGGATAAAGCAAGGACACTTTTTAATTAATATCATTGTTTAACATAGGGTTAAATACTAGCAAGAGCAATCAGACAAGAAAAAGAAATCCAAGGAAAAGGCACAGGTAAAGAGAAAACTAAATTATTATTTCTTTAGATAATATGAACATTATGCAGTGAAACCTAGAGAATCAATTAAAATTAATTGAAATCATGTTTTTAACAAAGTTATAGGAGATTAAGATTTGAGATCTCATAAGAAATAAGTTGTATAGCCAGAATGGTGGACTGCAAAACAAGTATTCTTTCCACTATAGTAAAGTAGAAGATTTTAGTATAATTCTTTCAATCTCTATATTCAGTTCTGGGGCTCAGTTATTATAAATTAAATTTTTTTCTTTCTTCTCACAAAAGCTTATTTTCCTGAATTCTTATTCTCAAAAGAATGGCAGTATTTTTCCTTGACACCTTATGTGGCATTCAAAATTCTCAGCATATTGCATTTCTGTCCGGTTCCCTTTCTTACCTTCCATGATAGGCCTAGAAAGTACTATGTTCTCACCTCCTCCTCTCAGGATCCCTAGTTTGTTTTCTTTAAAGCTTATCTTAAGTGCCATCTGCTATAAAAAGCCTATCCTGACCTAGCTTGGTGTTATTGCTACAATTACGTTGTAAATAATTTATATTTACTTATCTGTATATGGTATTATTAGGTCTCCTTTCCCTACCATAGACTAGAAACTCAGTGAAAGTAGATAAATGTCATTAGCATTGAAGGTACATAGTAGTATCTTAATAAATGATGAATGAATGGTTAGATTGATTTTAGAAAATAGCTTTCAATGATTTTCAGTAATTTTCAGAAATGTGTGAACAATAGATTTGATTAAAATAATTTTATTTATATATAAATATAATATATAAATATTTATTTATTCATATTATATAACATATATATATAATTTTGAAATAAAGAAAATTATTAAAATAAAAATGAACAGAATTCAAATCAATTTTAGCTTTTTTAAGGCTTTAAGGAATTCCACATGTTCCTTTGATCCTGATTAAATGGCTGGTTTATTGGATTAATTGGATTAATTAGATTAATGATCAATACTGAAAAAAATTCTCATCTTATCTGAAAACAGCCCAAAGTACAAACTAATTTCACTCTTTTCTAAGGCTTTAGGGAATTCAGCTCACTTTTTAGACTCATTTTCTCTTCCTTCCTAAACTCCTTTATTACTAATATTTCCTATTTATCTACATTTTCACTTAGATAGGCACTTGGAATAGATTGCAGTGCTGATGGGGAAAACAAAACCACATCTTCCCTTTATGAACCAGATTGTGGACATCAAGGGCAGCCTTTAGGAGAGCCAGACTTAAGCCACTGAAGCTGGGGAATTTCAACAAGCATAAGACAAATCCTAGAAGTTTTAGAACCTCATGCCTCTGGAAATCATCATCCATGGAACAGGGGACCAGGCTCTGATTGCTGAGTCAAAGCATCTGACATTGTCTATAATAAAATTGCACAAAACCATGAAGAATGTTTCACGTACGAGAGAAACATCCCTGACATATCATTAGCAAATGACATTAGACAAAGAAATGTATTATTTCTAGAATTTGAGTCATCATGCAAAGGAGGAGAATTTTCAAACCTGTATGAAATAAATTTGGCCTCTTTACTGAAGAGGTACAACATTCTGATCTTTAGAAATGTGGTGTGCCCAGCTCTATGCTGTAGCTAATTAGAAAGCAGATGTTTAACAATGTATTTGAGCCATTAGTGATAAATATGAAGCGAATGCCTATGTTGCATGCTAAGCCAAATTTATATAAAGACATTATCCTGAACAGTATACATTTGTATGAATTAAATTGAAGTGTTCTACCAACAAAACTAATGGGCTTCTTTTATACTATTAAAATAATTATATTAAAGTGTATAATAAGACTATTTTAAAATACATTTCCATTTCTGGGCAAATGTCAGATGAGCAATTCAATATTCTATAAAATTGCAAAGGGAAAAACAGTATTAAAAGATGGTGGAAAGAGCCCTGCCTCTGACACTGGGGTATTTCAGTTTAAAATCAATGACTTCAAAATGAACAGTAGTTATTTTTGTCATTTTCAACTCTCCAAATTATGGTGATTTGAAACCATTAACAAAACAAAGTGCCGTGATATTCTGGCAGATTGGCAAAGGGGAGCACAGATAGATTTTAGTCAAGGTTGAAGAGGTTGTGGGAAGATGGCAAACTAGATACCAGCAAAGCTGTGACTTAATACAACCATTTTGGAACATGCTTTGGACTCGTGCTAGAAAAGACATGAAATCATTTCTACCTTTTCAAACCTCAATCCTATTTTTAGAAATATATTCCAAGGAGCTTTAGGGAAGAAGGAAAAACACTCTATCCTTCATATAACTTTAAAGCAAACACCTAGAAACAAAATGGGTGCTTATTACTGAGTAATGTCTAAACATAGAGTGGCAAGTGAACATGAGAGATATTATTAGATACAAGGCATTGTGTGCACAAGGAATTCTGAGAAGTATAGGAAGATCTACTTAAACTGATGCAGAGAGAAATCAATAGAGCAAAGGAAACAAATTCAACAAAGTTCATAAGACTTAAAAAAAAAAAACAGCATTGAAAAGAAAGAAAATCCAAATTGTGATCATCTATCTTGATCCTAAAAAACACAAGATGAAACACTTCCTTTCTTAGAAGAGGTGAGAGATTATTGATACAGAATATTGTATATGTTGTCTGACAAGTGGTCTGAATGTTGGTCAGTTTTACTTAATGATATATGTTACAAGGTCAGCTGGGTGGTACAGTAGACACACACTAACTGTGTGACTGTGCATGAGTCATTTAATGCAGTTTGCTTCAGTTTCCTCATCTATAAAATGAGCTAGAGGAAAAAATAGTATACATCTCTGCCAAGAAAACCCCAAATGGAGTCATGGAGAGTTAGACACAACTGAACAATAATAACAACTTCCATTACAAAGGAAGGTTCTGTGCAATAGTAGGTATGGAAGAAAGTAATGGTGACATAAAATTATAAAAGGCAATGATCAAACTTTGCAATTGCTTCTTAAAGAAATAGAGCACCAGCATGATAAGTGTGGAAATATGTTTAGAAGAACTGCCCATGTTTAATCTATATTGGATTAGTTGCTGTCTAGGGAAGGCGGGATATAAGGAGAAAGGGAGAAAAAATTGGAACACAAGGTTGTGCAAAGATGAATGTTGAAAACTGTATTTATATTTTGAAAAATAAAAAAGCTATTATAAAAAAGAAAGAAATATAGCATGAATATAAAAAATATCCAGTGCAAAAAATCCCAAAACAAAACAAAAAAATGAATCATACAAGAGGAGGAGATTGAGGACAGAGAGTGGTGGCTAGCAGCAGAGAGCAAGGACACTGCAGAACAGGTGGAGATGACAACAGCCTTCCTTCCCTCTCCTTGCTATTATGGCTAGGAAGTCATTTCCTCCATGATTTCCTCAGTAGAATGATTTCCCCCTAAGTGGCCACAAGTCCTACTTCCTATCCACAATACAGATACTTTTCCAAATAATTGCAAATTTGGAACCTCCTTGATGGTGATTTTCTCTTGCAGCTGCTCTGCCATGCCCACAGAACAGAAATCTCCCTGTCAAGTTCCTAAGAAGGGCGTGACTAATACAATTCCCAGAAATATCTAGAGGGGGCCAAACGATGTTCAAAATCAAGTGAACCCAAAAGCCTTTGGTGCTTCCAAAATGATCTGGTAATGATTAGAATGATCAATGCCACAGCTTTCAAAACTCTACCCTAGCAGCTAGATGGTGCCATAGTGCACAGAGCATTGGGCACAGTAGGCACTCATTAGCTGTGTAACCAGTTTGCCTCAATTTCCTGATCTGCAAAAGGGGATAATAATAGCCTTTACTTCACAAGGTTGATTTTATGTGTCAAAGAAGATAATAATTATAAAGCATTTAGCACAGAGCCTGGCACACAATAAGCCATTAAGAAATATTTTTTTTTCTTTTTGCACATGCATATCAAATTGCTTATTGTTTCATGGAGGAAGGTAGAGAATTTTTAAAAAATGTTAAAGTTGTTTTTATATGTAATTGGGAAAACATAAAATATTATGGGAAAAAAAGACAATTGTTTACTTCTTCATATCAACTTCCTTCTATATTATCCAATCATAGTGGGAAAATGCTCAGAACATCAGAAGATTAGTGTTCTAGTAATGTGAATATAAACTTGGTAAAGGCTCACAAATTTTCATTTGGAAGGAAATTCATGGTCATTTAGTCCAGAAAATCTTGATATTGTTAATTTTTTGAAACTACGTGTACATATATGTGTGTATATAAATATATCATATGTGAACTCTATGTATATCAGGACAAATTGTATTTCAATATTATGAGTTCTCTTTGTAATATTATGTATTTTATTTCAGGCATTTGAAAACATAACTGTGATAAGACATCTATGGACTTCATCCAACTGGCAACCCAAGGGATCCAAAAAAAAAAAAAACATGTGGAACCTTCCAACTGCAGACCAATGTCTTCCTTTTACATTTGAAGACATACAATCTCCTTAAGGATAATTCCCTCATCTCTAGCACAATGCCTGATATACAGTGGACATTTAATAAAATTTTACTGAATTAAGGAGAACACTATGGCATTTACATCATTTGGTTCCCAATACTCAGTTCTCCAATTTCAAAAAAATTAGTCACAGAATGCAAAATACTAGAGAAATAATGAGTTTTGTCTTAGTAAAGAAGTGACTACATTTCAAAGACCTAATTCTAATTAAAACAATTGATTTGCTTAATTTTTTTCTCATTAATATTTTATTTTTCCAATTACATGTAAAGATAGTTTTCAACATTCATTTTTGTAAGATTTTGAGCTCCAAATTGTTTCTCCCTCCTTCCCTTACTTCCTCCCTCCCCAAGACAGCAAAAAACGCTGATATAAGTTATATATGTACAATCATTTTAAACTTATTTCCATATTAGCCATATTGTAAAAGATCTTCCTCAAAGACTACAGTGCAATTTAAGAAAATGAGGAGCACCCCAAAAACAGATTTCAAAAATGAATAAAACTCAAGAGCCCCCATGACAAAACAAACCATCCATTGACATCATATGGTATTCATCCTGCTTTGACTAAAGCTAATTAGGTACTTTTCCCAAGGATCACCTTTTTTTCATTTTCCTACCCACCAATCAGTTCATAATGATTAAGAAGTGACTAATGTAAGGATCAATTTCAGAGAGCGAGTTATAGTTATAAAGAGAATCTGTGGTCACTGGTAGAGGGAACTCTCAATATGGAAACTTCATCTACTAATGAAGGTAAGCACTTCTCTTCCATGTAGCTTAAGAGCCTAGATCACTGAAAGTTTGAGTTATCTACCCAGGATCACCCAGGAAATATGTACCAGAGGTAGAAAATTAATCCTATTCTTCCTGGTTTTAAGACCAACTTTCTATACAATATTACCTCTGCTCTCATAATATAGAAAAGGAAATAGATAGTTTTGCTGTCAAAGGTTTAATGAGTTTTTTTTTTTTCAATCATCTGGGATGGGACCCTATCCCAAAGATTCAAAGTCTTGCCTATAAACCTCGTAAGAAAGGAACATAGTCTCAAGTTCATTGTGGCCACATGATAAAATACCTGTGCCTGAGAGTACAAATATGTCCTAGATCAATTTTATTCATATTTTCTAGTCACAGATGAAAAATATGAAACAATACTGACTTCTGTTTTTAACCACAAATCATTATTTGGGAGGCAAATTTATAACAAGTTGTCAGAGATACCAATATGACTATCTTAAATTCTCAATGTTCACCGGTTCTTTCATCCATCAAAAAAGGCTCAAGGTCATATAACATACGGTTACTGCTGTTAGGCATTTAAATAAAGAAGAAATAACTTTTGCTTCAAAATTGCTGGCAGTCCTATAGCCATTGATCTGCCTTTGGGGTATGTTGTAATCTCCCAGAGAAGCTGAGAACAGTTGAGTTATCTATATACACTCTTGACCACCACAGTGGAATTAGAATTAGAATTAGAAAATGAACTGGGGATTCTGATGAGGCAGAAAAAAAGAAGAAAGGTAAAAAGAACCCCAGTTAACCTACAGTTACCCTAGGGGCAATTTAAGAACCGGTCTGGGTATCGGTGGTGGATGTTCAGAAGACAATTAATGATCCATTCCACAAATATTTACTAGTACAAGATGTCATGATAGTACGAGCTATCATGACAGGTTTTATGAAGGACAGAAAAGTGAATACAACATGGTCTTTGGTCTCAAGGAACTAATGGTCTGTTAAAGGAAATAGGAGGCAGTGTGGTTCAGTGGGAAGAAGAGGACCTGGCTTCAAATGCCATCTCTATAATTACTTCTTGTGTGATCACTGCTTCCCTTCACTAGAACTCAGTTTCCTCATTAGAACAATGATCTGTGGACCCTACAGCTCGAGATCTATGCTCCATTGATTAATGAGGGTTAACCATCTACATAAAGACTCCAGAAGAAATTCAGATGCCATTTGCCCAATGAAGTATGAGAAAGAAAAGGGGCTACTGTCTAGAGAGCCCATTATATCCATCAATCAATGAAGAGGACTCACTGAGAGTTCTCCCAGGAGAACTCATAACAGATTTTTATGAGAATCAGTGAGAACTCATTGAACCAATTTAGATTTTTGAAAGCCACGTTCAAATTGTAGCAAAGGACAGGCAATGGAGAAGGAATACACATGGATGATCGGATTTTAAAAGAACTTCAATACGTCATCACCATGGACAGTTTCTTCATGGGTACTTTCCTCACCTTATTAACTGCTATCCTTTCTATCTCTTTCCAGAAATTCTTTTCATCAAGAATTCCTTCACCATCTAGAGGTTATTCTAAATACATAGGTTATTTAATTCTGCATCCTCTATTTTAAGAATTCTAATTTCTTTTGGAAGATTCAGGCCAAAGTCTTTTCTCCTTATAAACATTCGATAGCTATGAGCCACTGGAAAGACCTTGGGATTTTATTGAACCTTGTTTGGATATCCACAGGATGACTACATGTCCTCCAAAAGTGTTTTGTTTCCCATCTGCATCTCTAAAATAACCTCAGCATCTTAAAGGCTGCCTCACATCAGAGAGAATACTTAGCTCCTTGGTCACCTTACTCTATTGATTCTGTTAATAGTATGATAATGGAAAGGATGGGAGTTTTCTCCAGAGAGGAGTGGATTTCCAAAATCCTATTCCAGTCTGCAGATTTTAAAACAAAGTTTGTCCAAGACTTTTAATAAAATTATCTGAGGAAAGATTTCAACTGTTAAATTTCAATATTTCTCTGAGTATTTCAGGGTTCAGGTATCTGAAGTCGGTTCTTCACTCAGTGATATTATACCAAGAGGTAGACAAGAGGCAGATGTATGTAGAGTGACACATGCCAAACACAGTCCATGGCAAACACTTTATCTCATTCCTTTATGACTTCTTTGGTTTATATATGGTACTATTCCATTATATATTCTCTTTTTCTTACATATCCATGAGTAACTATGATCTTTTGTATTTGAGCAAAATCTGAAAAGGACAGAAGCCAAATAGTCTAACCCTGAGCTATTCAGAATAATAACAAAGCATTCTTAGATCTACACATCGGCCACTGACATCCACAATGTCCACTGAGCCAAATAAAATGAATTTTCTACATATGCTACAAATTGCTTTTCTGCTAAACACAGTTTATAGTTTAGATGACATTACTTATAATATTTTCATTCTAAAGCACCCAATGTCCTGAAACAAAACCATGAATTAAATTCAACTTTGATTAAGTCCCTATTATGGAAAGCAATTGGGTGTTCAAAAAGCAAATTAAGATGATGATCCTTTTATGGGCCATTTGATGTAGGAATTCATATTCCTTGGGTTAGAGGAGATAGTCACCACAAATCTATAAATAACTAATCATTCTGGTGATTTTCAAATACCTTTTTTTTGGTTCAAAACCAGTGGTGACATCAAGGACAGTATCATGTAGGAGTGGAAATTATATCCAGAATACATTGTATCTAGAATGCTCAGAATGTAAATGTCCTCCAAAAAGGAATGTTAATAAAGGATTAAAAATCCTTATAAATATATGTGGGATATTGTGCACATGGCCGAGAAGTAAACTAATAGTCTCAGTGAGCTGGCTGACCCATTTTGTGATATAAAGAGTCAGTCTGGGAGTATCTCCCAGTAGGGATTTTATAAGCATCAACATTTCCTTTAAAAAAAAAAAAATGACTGACTTTTTAACCCCTTCATGGGTCTTGTAAATTAAAGAGCTGAAAAAGAAAAAAAAAAGATAAAAAGATAAAAATCAACTCATTGTTCTGAAATTATACAAAGAAGTGCCAAGATCATAGAAAGAAAAAAGACACCTTTTTAAGGGTCTATACTTGTTTTAGGATCTTGGATTGTCTTCAAGGAATCATTGGGAAATTGGATTTAGTAGCTTGGTCACTCAGAAAATATGTTATTATATAAAGGCTTGAAAGAGTTGTTCATCCCAGAATGAAATATCATAAAGTTGGTTATAACATTAAAATCCTTCTCCTAAGACCTTTAATTAAGCTGTTGGCTGAGGTTAGATGGCTGAGGCATAGAAACTGCTTATAGAATCTATAAGGATCCAAAGAGATCTTTTGGTCTAGTGAATGATTAATGAGGAAACAGGAGAAAGGAGGTTATGTCATTCCCTCGGGGCAAATAAGCAGCCAATCGAAGAGAATAGAATCCAGGTGCCTTGAAAGATCTTTTTACCAATTTAAATCTCCATCTTTTCTCTATTCAGAAAGTTATCCATTGCAGTGAGTTTCATGTCTTAGCTAAGGTCACCTAGTCGAGCTGTGCCAAAGGTAAGAATCAAACCGAGCCCAGATGGACATTAAGGTGGCACAGTACATAAAGCATCAAGCCTGAAGTCAGGAGGCTCTGAGTTCAAATTTGGCCTCAGTCATTTACTAGCTGTGTGATCCTTGGCAAGTCACTTAACCCGTTTACCTCAGTTTGCTGGTCTGTAAAATGACCTGGAGAAGGCAGTGGTCATTTAAGTATCTTTGCCAAGAAAACTCCAAATGGGGTCCCAAGGAGTCAGACAGGACTAATCGACTAAACAACAAACTTTTGGACTTAACCACCCAATTCTCTCTCTCTCCACTGCACCATGAGGCCCTTCTAGTACACTTCCCATTATAGATCACTGCCTGCCCCTATTGTTGTGTCTGACTTGGCAGTTTTCTTAAAGCAATGTGCCTGACTTTTTCTAAGTAACAAAACAAGGACTAGAAGGAGGATGATTTATTTGAAAAGTATTTTGAAATTCTTCAATGATTAACAAGTTGTAGCAAAGCAATCCAATCCAAAAATAAGATAGGACAGAGGGAGAGAGTCTGGCAGAAAAATATGTAAAAACTGGCTAAGATCTTATGAACCAATTTAGAAAAGCAATTTTAAAAAAACTACCCCTAAAGAGCTGTGATATGCTGGAATGTTAAAATATATTGCAACTTTACATGAGGGAACAGGTTTTACCAAAAATAACTGAGCCATGTATCCAATTAGCTGAAACATTGGTGCATTTATTACCCTCTCATATAAAAACTCTGAAAATGAAATAATTTCACGTATAAGGAGCCAAGGTGGATAATAACAACAACGAATGATGTTTATACAGCAATTTTTAATTTTGCACAGTGGTTTACATATATTATTTCATTTGATAAATCCCATAGGGCAGGTTTAAATCATGAGCTCCTTGAAAACAGACTGTCTTGCCTATCACCAAGAGCGTAGCACAATGAGTGCATAGTAGGCACTTAATATTTATTGATTGACCAATTGCATTATCCCCATTTTACTAATGAAAAATTGAGCCTCAAATGAGAAAAAAAAAATGAGATCCAGAGTCCTAAATGTTTTCTTCATGCTCTGACAGCTATTAAGTGTCTCCAGTTCCAGGACTCCATTTTCTAAGACAGCACAGCATGCTGTTAACAGAAAGAGCACTAGATTTAGATTTGGAAGACCTGGATTTGATACATACAGGTTTGCGTCCCCCTAGCAAGTCATTTCTCTGTGGGCCTCAGCTTCTAGGTCTGTAAAATGGGAGTAATAAATGTCAGAGCTCTGAGGAATGTGTTTGTGCAAGCCTAAGAGCACTAGAAAATGTGAGTTATTAATACTAAACCAAAATGCAGGCCCAGAGGTTCTCCTTGTACACAGCATAACGATGTGCTCAAGCCTCATAGTAATGCATTTTGATGACAGGTTATATGGCACTGGTTATATGGTCTCTGGATGCTGAGACTGAAAATGCTACCGGGGATCTCAACGAATAAAGGTACAAGACATGGACAAATAACAGATTAGAGCACTAATGGCCTTTCTTACAATCTTGGTAAAAAGAGGTGAATAAACCTGAAAATCAAGCAGGAGCTCCAGTGGAAACAAGTAAAATAGACAGAAAATGGCCCTGGGCCTGCTCTTAACAGTGGGCCATGCCCCACTCTGGGCTTCAAGCCTCTAGAGGGGACAGCGTTTTATGCCAGGAGTGACAGCGCCCATCAGATTGCCTCACAAACAATAACTTCATAATAAATATTTGATTTAGATCCAGAAGCTACCTTAAAGTTGCCCTTGCCAGTCCTCTTTATGTGTTGATGAGGAAACTCAAGCACCCAAGAGTGGGAGTTCCATCATGTCCAAAGGCCCACAAAGGAAGTGTCAGAGCTAAGACCAGAATCTGTTTTTCCTGAGACCAAATCCAAAAATGTCTGCTAATAAGCATGCAATGATGGTCATTCTCAGATGCACTCTTTATATCACATAATTTCCTGGTTGGAAATGGCCTGGCAAATCAACCTCTATCCAAATCAAAATACCCACTATCCCATAACTCAGTCAATCTTTGCCTGAAGATCTTGCATGTGATAGAAGCTAAGAGTGCTCCAGAAGTCGACCATCCTTGGGGATGACCCTCCCCATTAGGAAAAGATTAGCTTCAATCTTGTAGAAGATTTCTTCTCCTTGATATTGTTTTATTTTGTTTTTCTTGTCTGGTGAAGCAATTTTTTTTATTCATCTATATTTCACTGTTAAAAAAATTTAAATATTGTGAACAGTATTACATGATTTCCTCTTTATTTCTTTTTGAGAGGAGAGAGATAATGAAAAAAATGTTTTGACTATGCCATTCTATTTGTTGGCCAGTGTGCAAATTTTACAATTTAAATAAGCCTTGCCAGCTACTCCTTATTTTAATATCTTCTTTTATCATTCTGATTTTAATTACATCAATCGCTGTTCATATTTTCTCCCTTTAAGCTGTATTTTATTTGCCACTGAAAGAAGACAATTATTTTAAAGGAAAAAAAAATCTCATCTATTTACTTGCCTCTTAGTTATATTAATTTTAATTGTATCCCTTTGATTCATCTTATTGCATATTTGTTTTCATAGCCATAGGTACAGTTAAATTTATAAAAACAAAAAAAAAAAAAACATGAAAATGCAGACAAAAGAGAAAAAAGACACGTACAGAAAAAAACAGAGAGGAGAAAAGGGAGGGGAGATACAAATGGTGTGAGAGATTATATGCCAAGTCCTTAGTGCTAGCTAGGGTAAAAAAGAAGGATAGCTCCTGTCCTCATGGGAGTTTGTATTCTAATAGGGGAAGACACACTAGGGGGTATATGAAAAACTAGGATTAGGGATAGGTAGCAAAATCTGGAAAATCAGAAGGAGAGATAGGATAGAGGCAGAAACAGAGTGAGAAAGATAGACTGGGAAAGAAAGGGGAGGGGAAAGAGAGACAGAGAGATAGAGATGGATAGAGTCACAGAGAGAAAGAGACACATACAGAGACAGAGAAAGAGAGGGGGAAGGTGATAGGGAGGAAAGAGAGACACACACACACAGAGACAAAGAGACAGATACAAAGAGAAATAGAGAGAGACAAAGAGACAGAGAGACAGAGAAATACACACAGAAAGACAGAAAAACAAAGGGGCAGAGCCAGAGGAAAATGACAAAGAGATAGAGACATAAAGAGAAACAGAGATAGAGAAAAAGACAGAGAATGAGGAAGAGAAAAGAAAAAAGACAGACAGGACAGAGAAGAAATAAAGATTTAATAGAGATAAAAAGTTCCCTCTGTTCTGATTCTTATTTTTTTTAGAATTCTATGATTTTCACTAGACCATTTTCATTCATTTCATTCTACATGAATAGGGGTGAACATGGAGCCATGGTCTTCCCTGATATTCCAGAATTGGAGTTGGGTTCCACTACTGGCCATTGCAGGTTGGTGAGCATCAGTTCCTGTTTTAGGTACCAACTACATAGCAATGCAAACATGGAGCCATGAGCAAATTAAGGAAACAAACAAAAAAAAAAGGGAAAAAAAAACATTAATAGCCACTTTAGCTTTGCTGGTCTGCAGTTTTTCCAGACAACTTTCCTTTGAATCACACCATGATGGAGCTAGGTAAACAGGACAACAATAGTATATATGAGTATGGCATCAAATGTTCTTACTTCAGAATTGATCGGCACAAATATCCCCACTAAGGGCACAGATGATGCCCTCTCTCTGATGGGCTAGCGGGTCCCCAAGAACTGGTGGGGCCAAAAAATTCACCAGCTCAAGGCCAAGCTGGAGATGAGCCTCCTAGCTAAATTTAGAGAGCCCGTTCCTTGGACAATCCGTCCCTGGGCCATCCTTGAAGCTATGCCCAGATTAGTGAGATGGGGCAGACCAGCTTGCACACGTGTATACTTCAGTAACCCAGGGTCACCTCTACCCCATGACTGAGGTGTTAGTTGAGTTTTATTTCCTTTTATAAAAGGAAAATAACTATCTGAAATGTAAGTGGTCATTTTACATTTCTGCTATTCATTACTTTCATGAGGCAAAAGTGACTCGATTGTTCCTTTTAAAATTTTGTGCTCCCTCTGACTCGGTTTGCTTCCATTAAAATAAATCTTTACTTATGACGTAGTTATAAGATTAAGTTACAAGCACATGTGGAAGAAAGATTTTATCCATAATCCCCCCCAAAATATTAGCCCCAGAGAAGCCACACAGTATTCTTATTTTTAAGAGCTATGCTTTCTTCCACATTTGTTGCTGTTCAGTCGTGTCTGGGATTTTCTTGGAAAAGACACTGAAGTGGTTCACCATTTACTTCTCCAACTCATTTTATAGTTCAGAAAACTGAGGCAGTCGGGGTTAAATGGTATGTCTAGGGTCTCACAGCTAGCAAGTATTTGAGGCCATGCAGGATTCAGGAAGAGGCCCGGCACTCTATCCTCTGAACCACTGAACTAGCCTTTCTTCCATTTCAGTGGTTCATAATTTGGGGGTTGAATCCTTGTTTTATGATGTTGCTTTAACTACTTCAAAATAATGGGTTTCCTTTGAAATCCTATATACCTTATTCTATGCATTTAAAAATATGATTCTGAAAAGTGGTCTATGGACTTCCCCAAACATTGTCAATAAGCTCCTCTTGGGCTTTAGCTTCAGAATCCTCAGCCAGGTGGATGGACATGAGGCTCTTATTACACACTGGGAGAAAAATGCAAATACCTCCCGAATGAATGAATGAATTAGGGGATTGGTCTGTTTGAACTTTTCCCTGGTTATTAATATATACAAATATAATTTACACAGAGATTACCCAAAATTCTTTGAGTGTCCATAAGTAAGTCTTTCAGTTTCCAACTGGTCCTCACCATTTCACGTTAGTTGATTCTTGCCCAAGTTCAAAATACTAATTTGAGATGGCATGGCAGGCACCCATTTTATAGAATGAGAAGAAAACTAGGTGATACAAATGGACATGGTGCTGACCTCGGCATAAGCAAGTTAAAATTGAATTAAAATCCAACTTCAGATATGCATGCTAGTTCTGTGTATTTGGGGAAGTCACTTAATCTCTGTCTACCACAGTTTCCTATACAGTAAAATGGGAATATTTTCATTGTACCTACTTCCTAGGGTTGATGTGAGGATCAAATAATATATTTGTAAAAGTACTTTACACGTAATATGACAGAAATGGAAAATGACAAATGTTGAAAGGAATATGGGAAAACTGAACTAGTCCAACCATTTTGGAGAACAATTTAGAACTCTGCCAAACAGCTAGAAAACTGTGCTGACCCAGTAATTCCACTACTGCTCTGTCTCCCAAAGGGATTTTTAAAAAGCGTAGGGGGAAACTTATTTATATAAAAATATTTACAGTTGTTTCATGGTGGCTAAGAATTGGAAATTGAGAGGATGCCCATTAGTTGGAGAAAGGCTGAACAAGTTGTGGTATATGATTGTACTGGAATATTGTTGGGCTATAAGACATGACAAGCAGGGTGATCTCATAATAATCTGGAAAGACTTGCATGAACTGATGCTGAGTGAAATGGGCAGAACCAGGAGACTATTATTGCACACAGTAATAGCGACATTTTACAAGAACAAATGTGAACAACTTAGCTATTCTTAGCAACACAATGAAATGACCCAAGATGATCCTAAAAGGACTCATGATAAAAATGCTATCCACCTCCAGAGAAAGAACTAATGTCTAAATACAGCCTAAAGCATACTATTTTTCACTTTTTTTGAGGGGGAGAGAGTGATTCGAGTTTTCTTCCACAAAGTGACTAATATGGAAATGTTTGATATAATTGTATGTGTGTATAGGATTGCTTTCTTTCTCAGGGAAGGGGGAAGGAATACATGGAAGGATAGAATTTGGAACTCAAAACTTAAAAAAAAAAAAAAACAATGAATGTTATAAATTATCTTACATGTACTTAGGGAAAATAAAATATTCTTTAAAAAGTGTTTAGCATGGTATCTGGCACATAGATATTTAATAAATATTTGTTCCCTTCTCATCTCTTTTCTTCCTTTCTCTTACTCTTAAAATTTCCTCATCTGTAAAGAAGGGAATAATAATAGTTCCTATCTGAACTATTATTCAGATAATATATATCATATATATATGTATATGTATATGTATATATATATATATATATATATATATATATATACACACACACACATAGTTCCTATCTCTGAAAGTGGTTATGGGGATAAAATGGGACAATATTCACAAAGCATGTCGTAAAACTTCAAGTGCCATATTAATGTTAGTTGTTATTGTCATTATTCAGCCCACAAAGCATTCAACACTTTGATTAGCACCAGGGACATAAATACAAAGAATAAACTCATCCCTACTTGACAAGAGCTTAAATTCTAATGGACAAGGAACCTGGGGCCCAAGGGGACACCAGAATTTGCCCAAAGTCAAACAGTTCCTAAATTGTGGAACCTCCAGGGGAAAACCAGGTCATTTGCCTCGAAATGCTGTGTTTTTCCCACAAGACCACACTGCCTCTATTCTTCACCATGTTGCCTATGTGGATAAATGAGATGATGTTGCGTTCCTTTTAGTAATTGCTTTCAAAGGGGAAATGATCCCAATATAATATGCAAAATTACGTCAAGTTTCTCGATGTGAAATGCTGAAGGATGCTAATCAGAAAAGGGAACCAGGGAAAAGTGGAAAGTAACTTAATTCTTTTTTTCAAAGCCAATGCCAGATATCCCGGCTTATGTTGCCAAAAATATAATTTTCACTTGCCATGTACTTATCAGAAAGCTTAAGACCTGATCTTTCTCCTCACATTTATAGCAGCCACTTCAAAAGTTTTGTGCTTTATCTATTCCTTCTGATTCATTCCCAGAAAAGCCTGGGTATCCAATTATTATCCAGGAGAAAATATTTCCTTCCCTATTCAATGGCTTTTATCAGGTAATTATTAGATAAACAAAAATGCCATTAACGAGTCATCCAAATCATCCAAACAGTAGTTATCCTATGTATGATATTCTGCCCATGAATCTTGGAGATATTTTGCATACATTATCTCATTAATCTTCATAATATCTGATTAATGAATCATATTAGCGGACTGGTATAATTACCCTCATTTGCACAGCGATACACAGGCTTATTTAAATAGTCACGTTCCTCTAAAGAAAAGTAGGGCTGTTGTCCTAAACACAAACTTGAGTGAATCAACAGGGCATATCCTCCTCCTGGCCCTAGAACTGCTGAGATTACAAAGAACAACCACCAATCATAGCCATACTGTTTCCTACCTCCAGTCTATCTGTCCTCATTAATTTCTGTGCAGCAGCAGCTGCTGCAGCAGGTACTGGGACGCCAGGATTCCCCGTAACCAGCATCGGTGCGGTTGGCAAGATGTCTGCCGGGACCAAGCCTGGGGAAACAGGTCCCAGGTAGGGATTGAAGGCGGCTGATGCATTAGTGGCTAGGCTTGGGGCAACAGAAAACATTGGCTGAAAAAAAAAAAAAAGAAAAAAAACTCTATTAGTATTCATGCTATTTAATGACGCACACATGTTACTTTCTAAATCCCTAGGGCAATGGATTATGGGTATCATTCCAGTCAAGTTTCTTTTGTTTGTTTGCTGTTTTATAAATACACATTTATTGTCAAAAAAAAAAAAAAAAGGCATAACAAAGATAAAAATTTCTTTTTTATTTAAGCAATATGGTCTTGAAATTTTCCACCCTTCACCCTCCCCTCCACAAATTTGCAATCTATGACAGTAATAAATTTTACTTGAAAAGGGATAGCTGTGCTTTTCAGGGCTAAAATACCTTCTAGCCATTGTCCAACTCTTCAAACCTGACCTGATTTAACCTTGGTAATGTATCACAAAGAATTCTTCACAGGGCTATCTGAAATGCTTGAAAGAACTGCGCCTGAGTGCTAATAAGCAATAAGCATCCCATTTTTTGAGAGAATAAATAAGTTCAGAGGATAATGCATTGATATTTCTTCAGTATCTTGAGAAAGGTGACATAACAATATGCCTTCTTAGCAAATGGGCCAAGTCAGTTAGTCAACAAGCATTCATGAAGGGTTTACTATATGCCAGATACTCTAATATGCTAAGGATTCAAAGAAATGCAAAGTTAGGGGTAACAGGTTTGATTGGTCTATCAGTATATTTATGTTTTTGTCAGATATGTAGCACAGCAGATATAGTACCAGGTATGGAATTAAGTGAACAGTTTCTTTCTGAATTCCAATATGGCCTCAGACACTTAGGACCTGAGTGCCTCTGAATAAGTCACATAATCTGTTTGCCTCCGTTTCTGCGTCTATAAAGTGAGCTATTTTCCAACAATGAGATGACTGATGTCAGTTCCAATGGTCTCGTGATGAAGAGAGCTATCTACACCCAGAGAGAGGACAGTGGGATCACAACATAGCATTTTCACTCTTTTTGATGGTGTTTGCTTACATTTTGTTTTCTTACTCATTTTCTTTCCTTTTCTATCCGATTTTTCTTGTGCAATAATTGTATAAATATATATATATACATATATTAAATTTAACTTATATTTTAACACATATAACATATATTGGATTATTTATTCATGGTGGCCCCATTCATTCCCCCATCTGTGGGAGGGGAGTAGGGGAAAGGAGAAAATCTGAGCCACGTGGCTATGCAATGTGTTTTGAAAATAAAAAGTAAAAAAAAATAAAATAAAATGAGCTAAAGAAGGAAATAGCAAACTACATCAGTATCTTTACCATAAAAACAAAAACAAAAAAAATAGATTTACAAAGAGTTAGGCATGATTAGAAAAGCAAATGAACAATATAATATTTAAAAATCACAAAATTCAATTTTTATTTGTTTGCATATGTTTGTTGCTCTCTAAGCATAACATTTCACACAGTGAAAATAGAACACTAACATTTATATAATACATTATTTCCTAAAATGCTCAATTTACTAGACCCATTAGTGACAAATTCAAGATAAGGTTGTGATAATTCACATGTTAATTAACAAGACTTTGAGGCATGAAGTTTTAGTGTCCTATCTAAACAGTATGACTTTGCTCTACCATAATTGTGAAATAAATATATTTGAGGTTAAGAAATAGACTTTACTTAAATTAATTAATTCAACAGACATCTATTAAGGAGAGAGGGAGGAAATTTCAAAGTCAAATTTGTTTTAAACATTAAATGTCTATATTTTTAAATGTTAAAAATTACTGTTTATATGTAATTGAGAAAAATATAAAAAATAAGTGAAATCTCAAATAAAAAATAAAACTATTAGTGTACAAAGCCCTAAAATTTTTTGTCCTTTGTTTATAATATTTAAAAATACAAGATGTTAAATATTTCAGTAGTTGTCAGAAAGATCTGAGTTCAAAAATCACCTGAGAACCAACTACCTGTGTATTAGTAAAGTCACTTCACTCCTGTTTGCCCAGTTTCCTCATCTATAAAGTGGGAATAATAATACCTCAGATATTATTGTGAGGATCCAGTGAAAAAATATCTGAAAAGTGTTTTGCAAACCTAACATTACTAAATAAATGCTAGATCTTATTACTGTTTGTTGAGAATTATAATAAAAGATCTTTTCAGTCCATATATACAACTTGGCTACAAATGAGCATTTTCTTTCAGGAGGGTTCCTGTCTCTCCCACTGAATACAGAAGCCTATATTTTGAATGTTGTAGAAAGTATATGAACTACAATTAGAGATACAAAATAGGGTTTTGAAAAGAGTTGACTAGAGCTAAAATGCATACAAGGATCCTCATTTTTAAACAAATGCAAGGAGGAGGAGAGAAGAGAAAGAGAAAAAAAAGAGAAAGGAAGGAGGGGAGAAAAAGACGAAAAAGAAGGAGAGAAGAGGAGGAAAAGGAGTAGGGGAAGAGAAGATGAGAAAGGAAGAGGAGTAACAGGAGGTAAGGGAAGAGGAAAAAGGGAGAAGAGAAAGAAAGGGAGGAAAATAAAGATGAAGAAGAGAAAGAGAAGGAAGAGAGGGGAGAAAAAGAGAGGAGGAAAAGAAGAAGGCTGCCAATGGCTTCTCCATCCACTCTTCCCATGTCCTCATTACTATACATTAAATAGCAGAAATATTCTTATTACCATTACACGTACCTTGCTAAGTATACAACACTAATGTGTGCAAAGTACTCAGTAAACCTCAGGGAATAAGATTATGATATTAAATTATTAACAGAATAATTATTAATCATTGATCATCATTGTCATTAATTATGAAATCAAAAGGACTTTCCATTGAACTGCTTTGGTGTGAATCCAAAATGATTCAGATGCCTTTATTTTTCAAATTCACTCCAACAGGAATAAATTCTTTCCTGCTGCCTGCTTAAAAGACAGCACAGGAAAAGAAAGACATATTGACAGTAGTTTTCAAAAGGGCTGAAAGTCCAACTCATCCATCTCACATTATCTCAAATTGCTC
This sequence comes from Sarcophilus harrisii, assembly GCF_902635505.1. Lineage (NCBI taxonomy): Eukaryota > Metazoa > Chordata > Mammalia > Dasyuromorphia > Dasyuridae > Sarcophilus > Sarcophilus harrisii. Next base: position 11,464,751 of record NC_045428.1, on the reverse strand, counting down.
CCACTCAGAAGAACGAGAGTGATTTCATGAACAGTCAGATTCCCCATCAAGAAAAATAGCTGAAAACCAAGGGACTTGATTCCCACTGGCTGCAAAGATACAATTTCTTCATTTTTAAAAATATAGATTTTAGAAAGCTTTCCTTGCTCTTTTTCTCCAAAGCTCTGTGGTTAGTCCAGGGCAGTGGGTTCTGATCTGGGCAGCCTGAAGCAGAGATCAGTGTGTCCAGCTGCTTTCTGACCTTCAGCCCACCTCCCTCACCCCTCCTGATCCCTGTCAACTGCTAGTGTCTCACCTGTCAAATGACTTTAGAGCTGGCTTGGACCATTTTGTATATATATGTGTATGAAGGTTTTTTTTTTTAATTTGTTTTATTTTTCTCCCCCAATAAAATTTGAAATTGTTGAGGGGGAACGATCATTTTACTTGTCTGAATGTCTCTAGTACTTAGAATGCCAAGCACATTGTTGATTGCCCAACTGATTCCCAAAAATATTCTATAATAAATTCAATTTAATCAGGATTTATTAAGCCCCATGTGATGAGCCCAGCAGGGTACAAACTGCTTGGATATCCAAAGACTAAGCAGCCTCTACCCTCAAAGAAATGAGCTTCTCTTGGAAGGCAATATAGATAATTTTATAGAAAATAAATGCAGAGTAAAGTCAAGTCAATGTGGTGAGGATAGAGAGGGCCCACTTACAACTAGAACCAAGACCTGCCTCTTGTAAGAGAGGCTACTCAAGTTGATTGCTAACACTTCACTAGTACAAGCAGAAAAGAGAAAACTAATTCCAGGCATGGGGGCAAAGGCAAGGTGGCAGATGGGATGAGCAGTCCTGAGCGAAATAAGGTCAACTTGACTGGAACAGACGGTTCTGAAAAGACAGTATGTACAATCAGCCTACAGTGGGCTCACAGAGGAGATGATGGACATTGGACAGACCAAGCATACTCCATTTTATCCTTAAGGTAATCAATGAGCTCAGGAAAAATTATTGGATGGAAGCAGTGAGTTAACTGCGGAAGCTAGAGAAAGGGCTGTCCAAGTGCCCCAGTGAACACTTACTGACATTATAAATGGTCAAAACAAAGACAATGGCTGGATGTAGGTCTTGAACTGGCAAAAGCCCAATGTAAGGGAAAAACAATTAGCAATCTGGCTCGATTCTGTTTACACTCCTATTTTCAAGGCTAATCGCTTGTTGGTTTGTTTCTATTTTGACAGCAATGTTTTACTGTACTGATTGAACCTGGGGCTATGATGTGAAATTGAAAAAAAACATTCTCATTGACTAATTAATACCCACAGCTTCCAAGGAAGCTCAGCATCTCATTGAAAAACAAATCAGTGATTAAGCCTGAAAATAAACAGAAATTTACACTGGACCCTAATTAATGACCGTGTTCACTGTTCTGCTCTACTGCAGAAATTAATTGCTAATACTTGGTTTTTAGACACTAAATGAACCATTTTCCAAATATGTATTTAAGATAAAAGGGAACCTGACAATTTCTACTTCCTTCTTTCTTTTTCCTAAAACTTTCACAACTGGATTCTAATACTATCTAGTCTTTGGGCATTTTCCCTCACCATCCCTCTTGCTTGCAATGCCCTCTGATTCTTTCAAGTCTCAGCCAAAATCCCTTCTTCTCCAGGAAACTTCCTTTTCTGCTCCTTTTTTAATTGTGAGAGAATAGTCTTCTCTCTGTTGCCCATCTCCACTTTATCTTCTACATCTCTTGTTTGGAAATGGTTGTTTGAATGCCATCTCCCCTATTAGGGCACAGAGTGTATCCCCAGGGCTAGCACAGCACCTGGCATATGGTAGGTGCTTAATAAATAAACATCTGTCTACTTAACTTGTTTTGGAATAAATGTTTTCAGACTGTTTGTTGGTCTCTTTAGTATGTATTTCAGTCTAGACAACCTTTTTATGTGGTCATCTTTAAACTCATATGAAACAGGCATTTATTGAACTCCTGTTGTATGCAAGACATCATACTAGGCACAGGCAGCAAAAGGACAAAACCCAGAAGTTTCTTCCCTTATGGCTGTCACTTTTGGGAGAAATATCATATGAAAAGAGAAATAAATGTGATTTAGGAAGGAAGAGAATCCCCAAACTGGGAGATAACACAACAAATATTGCAAATAACAAGAAGCACAATATTCATTCTCAAACTCTACATGACAGTATCATGATTTATGGAGATGGAGTCACTTGAAATTAAGGAATAACATATCAGTTGACATACACATATGTAGCTGCTTGTGTGTAGTATGTGTCTGTTCATATTTCATGCAAAGCTAATAAAATATAAATTGTCTAAAAATGATCTTTTATATGATTCTCCTTCCATAATAAAAATAGAAAATGAAAACTGATTATATTTTTGAATCAACTCTGCCAATCAAAAACCCAGAAATCTTCTTTCTGAGTGTGCTTTAACATTTGACAGGGCTTTCTGATTGGATTTTTTTCTATAACCATTTCCACTACATAGCGAAGACTAAAGATCAGTGAGGTTATTTTGGACACGGGGGCTTCTATAGTAATTCAATAAAAAAAAAAAAAAGGCAAAGTCCCTTCATTGCTTACAAAAGACTACCAGAGGGTCAGAACAAAACAGGCTGTTTAGGGAATGCCTTTTGTCTCTCCCTGCTAATGTTTACCAATTATTCAAATATTACTTTGCAAAAATATTTAAATACAAAAACAGGGAAGTCAAAATAAGCTTTTCCATGAACCAGTAGGAAAGTTTCAAAGCCTTTTAGAGAGGATTCATTCTAATCACATCATTTTAGAGAAAAAAAATTACCTGAAATCCAGTTGGTATTTTCTACTCTACAATATAATAATATGCTTGTTCTCCCTACATCTCTCTGTCTCTCTGTGTGTATGTGTGTCTGTCTCTGTCTGTATATCTCTCCCTCATTCTTTGTCTCCCTCTTTCTGCATTTGTCTCTGTCTCTCTTTCCCTGCATCTGTCTCTCTGTGTCTGTCTTTCTGTCTCTCTGTATGTCTCTTTCTCTCTCTCTTACACACATACCCCTTATTCTCCTATATTCTTTCTGCTTCTCCTCTTTTTCTATCCTCCTCTCTTTCCTCTCCCTCTCTCTGTCTCTATCTCTGTGTGTGTCTCTGAGTGTTTGTCTGTCTATCTCTATGTGTGTGTGTCTGTCTCTCTATCTGTGTTCTCTGTGTCTGTCTGTCTCTCAGTCTCTCTCTCTCTCTCTCTGTATGTGTCTGTGTCTCTGTCTGTGTCTATTTGTGTGTTTGTGTCTCTGTGTCTGTCTCTGTGTGAGTCTGTGTGTGTGTGTCTGTCTGTGTGTCTCTCTGTCTGTGTCTGTGTGTTTGTGTCTCTGTGTCTGTCTGTCTCTGTGTTTGTCTCTCTTTCCCCTTCTCTCACTCCCTCCTTCCCATTTATTATCGAAACACAAGACACAATTATTCCATCATACCATACTATAAGGTTTAGAAAGCATTTGACAGGTACTGTTTTCTTTATTAGGATAACCCTGTGAGATGATTGTTTGATCCAATTTTGTCACAAAGACTCTTCTTCCTGGCTGCCAGGCCAGTACTCTTCACATCCCAGCAAGCTGCCTCCCTTCAAACAGTTCTCCAGTAAGGCTGGCACATTTTCCCCACATTAAGCAGTCCTGCCCACATGACCCAGAGACATGCCGGACACACTTTTGCACAGTCACACTCCCTACAGCAGGGTGGGTGAAAGGGGACACCCTTTTTAGATAAGGAGGTGTTTACTCGGGACACTCAGGGGTAACAGTAAAGCCTCGTCTGGACCACTCCCTGGGCACAGCGAGAAGTAAGCTCTCGAAAACAATTTAAGTATTCTAGGTATTCCTGGAAATATGACAAAGGATGAGCAAAGAACATTCCGCATGACACTGCTAATGCTGACTGAGGAAACAACAAAATGGAGGTGACAGTCAGAAGAGAAGGAAAATGGGATAGAATCTGGGATTTGGGGAATACTAAGACCAACTCCCAACATTTGACAGATGAGGAAACTGAGTTACACAGTAAACTGCCTCAGTACTAAATATCAGGGCAGAATTTGCACCAAAGACGTGGCTGCAAATCCAGAGAGCCTTTCTACACCATGCTCCTGATGAATCTTACCTGACATCATGAAACTCATTTAAAATTATTTCAAGGACTCAGAATGGCAATCCAGCTGCTTATTCATAACCCTGGATTACCCACAGTTGATTCTCCATACTATGGAGTACCTGAAAGGATGCTATTTTACATTTTTTTTGGAATCCCAAGTCAGGTCAGGGGCAGAATGGGACAGAAAATGGAAGATTGGCTTTGGAATCAGCTAGCCTCAGGGTTAAATCACACCACAGGTTGGACAAGTCACAACTTCCCTGACGTTCTATTTTCTCATCTAAAAATTGAGGGTAATGATAGCTCCCACTGTCTGAGTCTCAAATTAGTATCTCTAGGGTTCTGTGTACATTAAATTTATATATAAATATCAGCAATTGTTAGAGTAGAGGCACCCATTGAATGGACCATTCTGTGGACAGACACAGACATAGAATTTAAAAGCCATTCTGAAGTGCATGGTAATAGTAACTGTCACACAGAGACCAAAAATGGTCTATCACACCCCTATTTTTTCCTGGGAGACAGCAGTATCTAACAGGTTTCCCAAAAAATCCAATTTCTCTAAAGGTTATCTGATTTGAAATATACTGCTATTATCTCTTTTAGCTTACATTATGCTATATGGATACACACACACATATATGTATGTACATATTATAGTATAGTATAAGAAGAATTAGATTTTTAAACCTCAAAATTTTAATATAACTCAATTAACAATTGTAGGCAATATGGTTTTGTGGATAGCATACTGGATCCAGGAAGCCTTGAGTTTGAATTCTGCCTTAGAAACTGCTGTGTAACTGAGCAAATTGCTTACCTGGCCTCAGTTTCTCTCATCTGTAAAACATAACAGGGGGACTTGATGTTCTCTAAAGTTGTTCAGATCCAGAATCTCTGATCCAAAAACATTGTGCACATGTCTTTGAAGTACATGATCAAAAGTCCCAAATTAAATAATAATAGCTGGCCTTGACTTAGGACTTCAAAGTTTGAGAACCACTTCCCTAACATTGTATCCTTGGAACATCACAACATCCCAATGACACAGGAACTCCAGAAGTAATAATCATACCCATGTGATGGGTATAATCCCACTTATGATAGGGCAGTTTAAGTGCCTCTCCCATGATCCCAAAAAAATAGGAATCATCAGGGACTTTCCGATTCTAAGTACACTGTATGAACATGTACGATTCTATTTCAGATTATGACCAACTTTGGGAAAAGCTCTTGTGTCTTTGTAGATCAATGCGTCTTCAATTAAACTTTGTCACTGGTTATTTCATCCCTAGCACAGTGGTCTCAATACTAACAAGGAAGTGGTAAGGTCGAGCTTAGTTATTTAGAAATGGAGAAAAAGCTGCCTTGTGGGTTACCTGGTAGGAACGCTCAACATGGATCACCTTCCAATTGTGATAATAGAATAAGATTTGAAGAGTAAACTTGTCGGTCCTATTGTGGATTATGATTAACAGAAGAATCAAGCCCAGTTAGACATATATTGATGTAGTTATACAACGGAAAGGGGATGTGCAAAAATGAAGATGAACTTTTGGTATGTTTCTAACAAAAAGACGGTCTTCCTAAAAGGCAGGAAGGGAAATTTCCCATGAAACACTATGCTATTTGCCTTTTGCTTCTAGACAATTCAAGTATTGATGAAATACTTAATTCTTACAACAAAAGAAAACTGAAAAACCCTGGTGGCTTCCAGGGGATGCTTCATAGATGGGTCAGTACTGCCCATCAGGAGGCATCATGGTAGTACTCAATATTAAGGCAAACAGCGTTTCCTGGTTCTAGTAATGCTTCCTATTGCAATCTGATGCAACAATGTTTTAAATACTTAATTCATGCAACTTATCTAACATTAAGGGAGCTATCATGTTATCGGCAAATTGGGAGCCACTTATAATGTACCTATCAGATCTCCCCAAGACTGCTGGCAGGGTCCAAGAAGTAGAAGGAAGAAATCTGATCATCCTGTGCCAGGAGGGAATATATCTGCATGGATTTCTTTAACAAATGAAAACTAAAGCATAGTAGTTTGAAAATGAGTGGGTTGGCATTTGTGTAAATTTAAATTATAAATGTTTGAGCTGGTGTTTCTGTTAAATTAAAATATATACCACTTAAAAGAAAGTATTCTGAATCATATTTTCTCACCTCAGTCGTATGGTACTGCTAATTGTTATTCTCATTCTGTTCCCAACAAACTCCCTTTCAGATCGATAGTCTAACCACCTCATTTTCAGGAGAATCTGACTCTCCTCTAAAGATCCTTCCTCCCAACTATTGTGAACCCCTTCTTCCAATACTCTACCTTACAGGACCAGAATAGTGGTCCACAAAATAGTGGACCATTCTGCTGTTTCCAGAGTTTCTCTCTCACCATTCCTTTGTCGCCTTGCTTCTCTCATGAAATAGATACAGCAGCCACAGTTGGACCTTTCCAAAGATGGCCCTAGTTTGTGATTTCTAATGGCAAAATGACCATGGTAACTATCCACATACTTGCCCCCTGGATCCACAATCCCAGAGTTTCACAACAAGTATGGCTATTTCTATATTAGTTTTAAAAACAATCTGGCTATCAGGGGAACCATAGTTTTGCCTCTGTAAAAAGTATACTCATTCTCAAGGATGGACAACATGCATTACGATTCTATTTCAGATTATGACCAACTTTGGGAAAATCACTATCATTACAAAGTGATTTCTGTATGATATATTCAACACATGACTGGCAGGCTTAATGACTTGGAACTACTAGAGAGATTAACAAAACTGGAAAATTTTACTATCTTGGACACTAATTTGGAACTTGGACACCATTTGCAGTAATTACGGGAAAAACAGGGTTGGATGCTTGGTGCCATTGGTTTCCAGCAAGTGTTGAACACGTCACATACACCATTTTGATTCAGTTTGAATTCTTCTCCAATGGCCTATTTGAAAAGGTATTGGATGCCAAGACATGGTTGGATAATGAGAATACTATAAGTGCCAGCTTACCACAGGTTGTAGCGGGGCGCCAGGGATCATGGCATTAGCAAGTTGCATCTGTTGGGCCAGCATGGCCATGTTCTTCTGCTGAATCAGGTTGTTGCGTCCATTTATTTCCAACTGTGTTTTTAAGTGGGGAGGTGGGTGAAGATATTTGCAGTTCTCTCTTGAACAGCGACCCTATAACAAAGAAACAATAAACACAAATTTGAAAAAAAAAAACCTGAAATCTCTTCCCATTATTTACAAGCAAACAAGACAATATTCTTGATATTAACTATCTTCATATCTGCAGAAAATATAGAAACAATTCTCTATAATTGTAAATGAAATATATTCTATAAATTGATAAATTCATTGATACTATAAAAATAACTTATTAAGAAATTTAAACATTTCATGATGAAGTTGATTAACGATGACAGTCTTCCCTTGAAACTGCTAGCTATACTATGACATCTGGTTTTAGAGTGTCAAGAAGAGATACAAAATGATTAACTTTGGTGCCAGAATGTGCCTACTGTCAACTGTATTGAGTCTAATCAAACTGAATGCACAACTTCGCAGATTCACAGTTTTCATTCTATCTCATTCTTGAGAAATAACAGCGATTGAGTGACACTGACAGGAAATATAACTTTGGCAATGAGTCCTCAACCAGTATTCTGAAAACCAAAAGAAAAAAACTAGTACCATTACTCATACAGAATGAGATTTTCTGAAATTTCTAAACATCTCATGGCTAGAAAAATGCAATAGCTTCTGGCTGGTCTTTCTGGCACAACATTTCCCACTCCAGTCCATCCTTCATTTAGCTGTAAAAGTGATATTCCTTAAGCATCAGTGTGACAAACTCCAATGGGTCCCTAGCACTGCCAAAATTAAGTGAAAAATACCATCCTCACCAGCCTCATCCCCATTGTCAGTCTTCCCCCACTTTATATACACCCATAGTCTAGGTTGCAATTATTATGATCTCTACTATTTCTCAAATGATTTCCCAACTTCAGGCAATTTCCTTGGCTGCCCAATGTTCCTGAGATGTTTGTTTGACCTTTTTCCTCCCTGCCTCCTGGTTCCCCCAGCTTTCTCATATCCCAGCTAAAATCCCATTTTATATCAGGAGCTTTTCATGAACTGCCTCGATATTGTGTCTCCCCTGTCAATCATTACTTGAGGATGATTCCCAAGTAATCCTAGATGTTGCCCATATAGCAAATCATACGCAGTCAATGTATATTTCTTCCTCCATTGGAGCCATCAACTCCAAGAGAAAAGAGACCTCTCCTTGTATCAGCAATCCTTGTGATATATGCTTAATAAATGTTTCTTAATTCAGCATCAATGACATTAGATGTTTCAAAAGGAAGATGTGCTTGAATTCTACCCCTGGAGATTACTAGCTATAATAACACAGGCAAGATATTGTCTCTTACTGAGCCTCATTTTCTTTACCTGTAAAATGGGCACAATAATACCCCCCAATTTAGATGAGATAGTAGATACATAGTGCTTCACAAGTCTTTAATTTGCTATAGTATTATAGAGAGGGATCTGATCTTCAAGTGAGTGAGTCCCAGGTTCCCTTCTAGCTACATGGTCCCAAGGCAAGATCCTTAACCTCTCAACACCCCAAGACTATAACTATTTACAGCTCTTATCTAATCCACAGAGAAAGTTTAGACCATTCTCCACACCAGAATGGCTTATAGAAATTCTAGTTATGATCAGTATTGGGGCAGTTAGGTGGCACCATTACATACAGAGCCTTGGAGTCAGGAAGACTTGAATTCAAATGCTACCTCAGAAACTTACTAGCTGGGTGACCCTGAGCAAATCACTCCACCCTCTTTACCTCATTTTCCTCATTTGTAAAATGAACTGGAAAAGAAAATGGCAAAACACTCCAGTATTTTTTTCCAGTAAAAGCCCAAATGGAATGATGAATATCAATCAAAATAACTATTATTACTACTATATTATCATACTACTAGTAAAAGTTCATATACTGCTACTATTTCTACTATAACGTCTACTACACTATTACTTCTACTACTACTACTTTTACTATGACTATTACTATACTATTACTTCTACTATTACTACTATGACTACTACTATATTATTACTTCTACTACTACTATTACTATCTCTACTTTTATTATTACTATTACTATGACTACTATTACTACTATACTACTACCTCTACTATTATGTGTACTATTACTACTCCTTCTACTATTATACTATTATTTCTACTACCACTACTACTATTACTACTACTACCTCTACTCTTACTACTATTATTATGACTACTACTACACTATTACACCTACTACTACTACTACTTCTATTACTATTGCTTCTACTATTACCACTACTATCACTATGACTACTACTACTGCTATGCTACTAGTAGTAGCACTACTACTGCTATACTATTACTTCTACTATTAATATTACTATTACTACTACTACTATATTGCTACTTCTACTTCTACTACTACTACTACTACTACTACCACCACCACTCCTACTATCACCACCACTACTACTACTACTATGCTCCCAAATCCTCTTACACCAATGATTCTAATAAGAAGTAAGAGTATGGATAACAAGAAGTTTTTATTTTGTAATTTAACTTAGCAAATCCTGATACTTGTGGTAATTACAAAATTTGCCAGGAAATCTAATTTGAATGATCTGTTTCAGCTCCCTTGGAGTCAAGGAGACAAGGATTTTTCAGCCATCTGTCCCCATACTTGGCAACCTTAGCAACATACATGACCCTCATTTTCACAGCCAGCCAAATGTCATTTTAATAATCTCTGCATAATAAAGCATATCTAATAACGAAAAGGTGCTAGATAATAACTTGAAAACTCTTTTTACACTGTGTACAAACAAGAAATCCTCTGATGAAAAATAGACAAGAAAACCTATAGGTTTTTTTTTTATAATAATCTTTTTTTTTTTACAAGTAGCACTGTATCACAAGGGTCTTAGATCCTCTTGGATTGCCATCTCTAGCATATTTGTGGATCATGTATATTTGGATGAATCATTTAACTTCCCTGATCCCTATTTTCCTCATCCAGAAAATGGGAATCATCAAAGTTCTAAAAATTTCACAGGGTTGTTTTGAGGCTTAAAAAAGGTGTTTTGGGAAAATATTCTATAAACAGTACTCTGCTAAAGTGAGGTATTTGTCTCAGGGCAAAAAACAAAAACAAAATAAAAACCCAGTGAGGTTGGATGCCAAGTCAAACCCATGGGGCCGAACTGCCAACCTCCTGAAAGCCGCAGCTGCTGTGGTTCTGGGCAGGCCAAGAAAAAAAGAAAAAAAAACATTTTATTATAAAAGGGAATCAAGTAGGAAACTTTGAACCAAAGTATTCCTGTATCACATGTCTAACTAAAAATGAGTCGAGATAAGAACAGAAGAATTAAGTGAGACTACGTTCGGCCTTGTTCAATTTTCTGGGCACATTCTATAGGGCTCGCTAATTAGTGCCACTCTGAACACCCTGGTTGTAGTCTTTGCCAGCCAGGCACAGCAGGGAGGTCTACATTAGTAAAAAGGCAAACACCAGCTACTTAGGATGAGATTAGGGAGCTATAAAAATGAGAAATGAACCAGCTCTTGCCTTTTCCTTCAAACACAATCATATTTAAAATCATCAAAGAGATAAATTATTGATGTGGCAGACAGCCCCTGTATCGTCCATGGAGCTGATCTGCTTTTCCTTTGAAAGTGTGAAGAAATGTCTGAATAAGTGATGGTTGGTTATATTGGCTTGGCTTCTTGGAGAACTGAGAACTTGCTGGAGCCACAGCCTGAGGAGAAACTAAGGAGAAACAAAAACCAGATGTGATGCCCGTGCCAGGCTGATGGATCAGCTACAGGGCAGCAGGCAGAAGCACAGGAAAATAAAAGAAAGTGTATGGTGCATATGGTGTGCTACCAGCGCCTTGGAGCAAAGGGCATTAACATAAATAGTGGTTGACTTTTTCCCCTCTGAGCTGGAAACAATGGAGATGGCCCTTGTGAGGCAAAAGCCTAAGTGCTAACCCTCCATATAAACATGGCGTGCTTCCAAACTGGACTGAGCTAGGACCAAGGAAAGGCATTTCTTTTAGATAGGGTTTTGTTGCTCATGTGCCAAGCTGAAGATGCAGCTAACAGTCAGATGGATGTGATTCAACGGGGAGAAATTCCATTCCATTTGCTCCAATATATATAACCTCATCCAACTCAGTATATACTCATTTGCTGCAAGCGTACAGAGCCCTGAGAGAAATGCAAAATTTAAAAAAGATGGGCCTCCCAGAACTCAAAATCTGAATTCAGATCCTGCCTCAGTTCCATATTTTTGGCCAATTACTCAAGCCTTCTTTACTTTTATTTTATTGTCTGTCAAATGAGATGACTGGGTAAGCCTGACCCTAACATCTCTGAAAGCTGGACCTCGAGATTCCGAAACTTCACTGACGGAAAATCCAATGGACACTTTAAGGCAGGCAATAAATAAGAGACATTATTACCTCCAGCAGGACATTGATCTACATGACTCCAAAAAGTCAACTGGGGATTGGCTTTCAGCACCAGGAATCCTACTGAGCTGCTGGGGACAGCACAGTACAAAAGCATAATTCTTATTCTGCATTAACAACCAGAGGTCAATTCCTCTGCTGCTATCATAGGACACGGGTTTGATCCAAAGGTCCTGAGGCAGTAACCACAAACAACTGCTTGAAAAGAAGACAAAAAGTTCTTTTTTCCCCCTTTTGGTTATTATTTTGGTGCCTAGAATCTGTACTTCTCCCCTTTGCTGTTACAGGACATTTCCACTAGGGAGCTTGGGCTTGCTATGGATAATGCCTTCGTTCCATGTCTGGTAGGGAAAATAATGAGAGACATGAAGGAGACATTCGGGTCACCAAATAGGTCAGTACACTGGAACACTCAGAATTTCCAAACCGCAGCATCTGTATGTATGCTTCCTGCATTTGCAGATACCTCCCTTATTTTCACAGGTTTAAATTAAAAACAAGTGTATATTTGCAGGTTTTGTTTTATCTGTTAGAATGGACTGATGATATCACTTAATATAACCACGACTCCATTTCTGGACCTGGTCTGATTGTGATTAATTACCCAAACACTGAATAGAAATGTTTGGTTCCAAGATAGTTCATGGTAGGATTCTGAGGACAACATCCACAACAACACAGTGCATTTTGGGGACACTAGAGACCAAAAAAGCAACAGGAAAACAAGAAAAATCCTAAAAAAGAAGGAGCATCTACTTTCCCATCCTTCTTTCTAGATTTTAGGTATTCTGCCCATGTTAGGAATTCTTTTTTCCTGAATTCTTGTCAAGCCAAGTCCAAAGGAATATGGGATCAGGTTAATGATTATTGTTGTTGAACAGTCGTTTCAGCTGTGGCCAAGCCCATTTTAGAGTTTTCTTGGCAAAGACACTAGAGTGATTTGCCATTTTTCCCTCCAATTCATTTTACAGATGAGGAAACATCAGTAAACAAAGTTAAGTAACTTGACCAGAGTCACACAGCTTATAAGTGTCTGAAGTCAGATTTGAACTGATGAAGATAAAATCCTGACTCCGAGCCCAGTGCTTTTTCCACTGTACTATATAGCTGTTCAAGGAACCATGAGTTTCTCCTTGATTTCAACTGTGGAGAAATTATTTCTTGGTCAAACCTCGAAATTTACATTGAATACAGGCTGACCAAAGCATGGCAGATGGCTACTCAGCTGAAACATCTGCTCTTTTTAAGAGAGAGGCTGTATATTATTTTTTAAACTTCTTTCAACATTATCTGACCAAAAAATTATCAAAAGTTGGTCAAGGAGGGCAGCTAGGTGGTGCTAAGATAGAGCACCAGACCTGAAGTCAAGAGGACCCAAGTTCAAATCTGGCCTCAGACACTTAACACTTCCTAGCTGTGTGACCTGGGCAAGTCACTTAACCTCAAATGCCTCAGCCAAAAAAAAAGTTGGTCAAGGATTCATATACACATACTTTCACAAATATACAAATGGGGAATTAGCAAATAATAAAACATATTAATTCTAACAAACCCATGGGGAAATGGGGCATCAACATAGTTGTCAAAGTAACTTCATCCATCTGGGCTTCAATTTCTTTATGTGAAAAGTAACTACTCAGGTTCTTCTGAAATTATAAATCTATGAGTCTAAGAGACTGTGGAAGTAAAAGTTTCTTTTAGCCACATGGGCTTTTTAAATTTCAGTTTCCACTTAGGGGAGGATTAGCAAAAATATTCTTTATTTCCTTCCTATATAAAGGAGTTCTTAATTTGTAATATATTTAAAGGTTTGGAACTTTTGAATATGGTTATGTCTGATATACTCAATGTCAAATAAAAACACATCTCTTGTATGATAGCTGTGTGTGTATATGGGGGTAGGAGGAAGGAAGGGAAGAAAGAAAGTGGGTGGTAAGAATTAAAACTCTATCTGTATCAGGTTACAGAAATTTTCCATTGAGAGGGAAAAACATAATTATGTCTTAAATGCCCTCCTTCACATCCACTTGTTGAATTCTACCCATCCCAAATATGGGCTCTAATATAAAAAGAATATTTTACTGGGTCAGAATTTAGAGGCACATGATCTTTAACTGCCAAATGGAATACCCCAGCAGGAATAAAAATAATAATAGTAATAATAAGACTGGCCATATTTGTGTACACTGTGGAGGTAAGGGATTCTTGCCAAATTTACAGGAACACTGTCTACACTACAAAGTATTTTTCAAATAAAATAACTCCTCCAGCCAATTTCCAATTGAAATGCTGGTTTGTCTAGAACAGAAATGTTTCTTTCGATTGTTGAGGCAAAACAACATTTCCTTTGAGATGGTTGAGATACTCAAATGTTTTTTAAGCATTTTCACAAGCCATCCTCTGCTCTGAGACATGCTGTGAACTTCCCTATTTGCCAGCAACTCTCAAGGGAATTCATGGTCTTCCTACTTAAAATACTTGTTAAAAGAATTTTTTTCAGATAGGATGACAAAACTATTTAAAACTGTTTGCTAGGAAACCATGTTGGCAGTCAAGATAGAGTCATTTCTGGAAATGCTTCTAAATTGCTTTTTGCTTAGTATTTCTATATGAGAAACTATGATTTTTGGTTTTGAAAAGGTTAAGATCCAAAAGTAAATAATTTTTCGATATATAATTGTGCTGTCTGATCTTATGTGCTCATTGAGGGCTTTAGGAAAATTTTTGCACACAGTAAACCTTTGGTAAAATTTTGTACAACTAAATAGGTATCTCTGGCATTATACTTTATTAAGTTCCCACAATATTGAAAATAAATTCATTGTAATGTGGAGCTGTATTATTTCCTCATATATTAAAAAAGTTTAACTAAAATCAATAAATTATTATCTTCACTTAAAAGATGTGAATGGAGGGATGCAAAAATAGCATATGGCTGATAATCTGAAAATCATTTATTTGTTACTTAATTGCCCTCTACTGAAAGGGAATCCTGTCTGATTTTCTTTGAAAAGTATTTGCATATTTTTTGAGCTTTCCAATATGTCTGTGTCTGGTATTTGGAAACTTCCAATAAATGAATAAATAAAAGATAAAATTCCATCCTGAAGACCTGATTCAAGAAGAGGGGGAACTTTCTCAGCTAAGCCAAGCTGAGCCTCTCTCTATAACCAACTCCTGTCTTGGAATATATACATGAATTCTCCTCTGTGTCTCTGTGTCTGTCTCTTTGTGTGTGTGTGTGTGTGTGTGTGTGTATCTCTTTCTTTCTCTCTCTCTCATCAAAGAATGGCTTTGTATCAAAGGGAAAACCAAGAAAGTATCAAAGGGAAGGCCAAGTACATATAATCAACAAAGGGGTTTGAGAGTGGCGTACCCAGCAATCCTTCCTTCTAGGAATGATACCCAAGGCTGCCCAGCATGATCCTTACTATAGATCCTTTTAAGGTAGGAAGCAATTAAGAAACTTAAAATGGAGATCTACTCAACTGGATTCAATGATCCTAACCAGGATATTCCTGGTTGTTAAAAAAAAAAAAAAAAGACATTTGCTTTCTTGAAATTTTTTAATAATATATGATCTAGAGTCATCAGAATTCCATAACAATTTCTTAGTTATGACTATGACTCTCTTAAAAATATGACTCTCTTATGAATGACTCCCTAAAAATAATGAGCATTATAGACTTTTGTTGACCTATAAATATAAGACCTTGTCTATTCGATACTAAAAATGATTATTCCATTGTGACAACTGAAAATGTTCTTATTGTTTCTGTGTTTTTTTTTCTTTAATTCTGTATATAAAGATTATTTAGAAAAGCCCAGCACTACAGAAAAGGAACAGACCTTGGAATATCATCTGGCTCCATATTCAGGTAAGCAAATAATCACATTGCTTTTAAGCAATGCCTTGCATATAATAGGTGCCTAATAAATGTTTACCATATTGTTTTCTATTGATTTTTTCTCTTCTTAGGAGACCTCTGGAGAGAGAGACTCCAGGGGGTTTATTATATAGTTAGAATTGCACTATGATGCATTACACATCAGAGATATATTAAAATTTTATAAATGGATATATGTATAAACATGTATTTCTATACTTATGTAGAGCACTAATCTTGGATTCAGGAAGGCCAGAGTTCAGATCTAACTTCAATAATTACTAGCTGTGTGATTCTGAGCATTTCACTTAACTTCTTCCTGCCTCAATTTCCCCATCTGTAAAATCTGTAAAATCAAGATCCTATAAAATGGGGATATCTCCCTCTCATAGATGTTGTAAGGATTAAATGATATGATACTTGGAAAGCTTTCTCTAAGCCTTGAAGCACTCTAACTTATTACTATTAATACTAAACCTATCCTCCTTTCCCAAATACTTTTCTTTTTATATTTCTTTCAAGTCCTTGCCATAAATCCATCCCTCTTTAACTTAACCAGAAATGAACGTTCTATCTTTATAAAGTCCACTTCAATAATTGGTGCCTTGAAAGTCAGGTATGTTCTTGAATACAAATATTTATTTAATATTTTAATTTAATTGTTAATTTTAATTTTTTAATATTTTAAATTTATCTCTTATTTGGGGATCTAAAGTGGAAATTAAAAATAGTTTGGAACTTCATCACAATCTTCCATAGACAAGGTCCTCACCTATCCCACACAGCTTTAGTCCTGTCTTTTGAGTCTCAGCTAATATCCCATCTTCGGCAAACTGTCCCAGTCTTTCTTTCCCTCTGACACTGTCCAGATTTTATCTTATTCATGTTTTTTTTTAACATGGATATTTGCATATTATCTTCTCACCTTATACCATGAGCACCTTAAGAGCAGAAACTGGTTTTTTTAATTCTTTTTATTTTGTTGGAGAAAGAGATTGCATTTAGCACAGTGGCTGGCACCCGGTAAATGCTTAATAAACTCGGTGACATGATGTATCCTGAAGTTAAAGCACTGATAAAATGAACATTTGAATAATACCCATACAATGTCACCATTTCTTCACACAATATACCATTCCCATAAAACCATTTCAACCCAAAGAACCTGTACACTTTTTCTAACAACAAAAGAAGATAGAAATGGATTTTAAAAGCTTTTTGAACCATTTCCAAGTAATAATAAATCATTTTCCTCTAGATTTAAAATGTTTTTTAAAAAGAAAATCTATTTTGGTAACAACTTAAGGTTTCCAAGCTTTCATAAATTCTATGTAGAAAAACAAAACACAAGCACAGAAACATAATTAATTTGTATATTATCAGTGGTTCTTCTAATTAAGGAAAATTCTAACAGTCAATAGTTGAGATTCTGCCAAAGTCAAAAGATCCAAAGTTTAGTTGGCCTTTGTGAGTTTTGTGATCAAAGTCCAATCTAGATTAGGAAAATGAGATTTTGGCCTAGATTTTTAATCAATTAAAAAAACTCAAACTTTCTTCCATATGTAGTCACAATCTCTATCTCCCTTTTATGGAACATTCCTGAATTTGATGAGGATTTTTGGACCCTGGACCTAAAGACATTAGAGCACCCCAAAATAGATCCCATGCTGACACAATAGCATCACACTCTGACTCAAACACCAAGATATCCATAACCGGTTCCCAGGGGACTCACGAGGTTTTGATTGCACAATTCTCATTAATCATTTTGAAGACTGCCCAGCTGAAACCCTAAACAACTACATAACTCTCACGTTAGCCCTCAGAGTCAAATTCTGTGCTATAGATAGGAGAAATGGAAAGGAGAAAAGGAACTAGCTAATTCACAGAGATCATTAAGCTTTCTGGTAACCTATTTTGGCACCAGATCGTATCTACAGACATTAAGGACTGCAATTAGTTATGTTCATCTGTTGGACCTCTAGTTGGAGAACATGACATCCACAATCTCATCATCATTGGAGAGAGCATCAAAAACTAAGCCCAACAGTAAGCGTACATTAAGCCTTTACTATATTTCAGACACTGCCTCAGAGTTGAAAATTCAAAAGCAAAAACAGGCCCTGCCCTCAATGAAGAAGAAATATTTCACATATTTTAGTATGCCAGAAAACCATTTTCCCCTTCCTTTCCATTACTATCACTTCCTCTTTCCCCATTAGAACAGGAAGGGAGTTGCAGAATAACGATGTAACCAACAAACGTACTTTTCTTTGTGTCCAGTCTCATTCTCTTCAAGGAGAGGATGACTCAGAATGGGTTAAGCTCACATCACTAATCCAAGTACACCATTTCTTTGACCTGCCCCGTGCCCTGTTTATACTTCAGTGACATTTTGTGGATGCTAGTATCTTTAAATCTTCTGACATTTGTTGCTCTGGCCATCACAAGGCCATAAAATTGGAAGGGCTAGAGCTAGGTATTTTTCAACCATTTACACAGTTCCTGATCCCCAATATGGTCTACAGGCTAAACACTTCTCAAGATGATGGTCATCTAAAGTAGACATTGTTTCGTCTTTCCAAAAGAAAAACATATACATAATAAAAATAAATGGTATAATTATATGACCTGCATTTCTACTAATAAATCATCTTTATTTCAAGGTTTGTTTTTTTGTTTGTTTGTTTGTTTGTTTTGGCTGAGGCAATTGGGGTTAACTGAGTTGCCCAGGGTCATATAGCCAGGAAGTGTTAAGTGTCTAAGGTCAAATTTGAACTCAGGTCCTTCTGACTTCCACTGCACTACCTAGCTGCCTCTTTATTTCAGTTTTTAAAATTACATGAATTATGTATGGACCTATGGAATAGGCTGCTAGAATCCAAACTGTCCTCTCTATCCATGACTCAGCTCTTTTTCATGACATTGCTTCATGCTTCATGATCTTATGCATTTTTCAGTTGACTTCCCAGATTGACTAAAATTATTCCCTGAAAATCATTTGCTTTTTCCCCAAGCTTATGTTTTACATGACTAGAAAAAATGGATATTCCTCTCATTATGAGATTTCAGTGACGGTGCAAAACATTTTGCACAAGAAACATTGATGGCTCTATAGCACTCCAATGGTTCACTGCCATTGAGGTTTGTCAATGGTATTTATTATATTGTGTGATGGAAGATTATTTTTGGAAATGCAAAAGTGATGAAGATAGGAAGACTCCCTCCATTAAAAAGTCCCCAAAAGATTAAGATGAAAAAAGTAAAGCGCTATTGAGTTATTCTTTTGTACATTAGCAAAAGGAAAAAGGAAAAAAAAATAAATGAGGGGGGAGGGAAGGGGGAAGCCAACTAGACTTCCAGATAGCACTTCCAAAAAAGGGGAGACATTATCAACAGTTTGCATTTACGCATTCAACTAAATGTGTGAGAGGCAGCTTGACATACTGGACAGAGATCAGGTCTTGGAGCGCAGAGGGCTTGGGTCTCACCTGACCTTTGACATCTAACAATCCTGAGCAACTCATTTATCCTCTCAGTGAGCCAAGAAAATCTCAAAGACTATAAATGGAAGAAAAGACATTGCTCGACACTGTTTTTTGTTGTCCCTATTCAATCCTATTTGATTCTTCATGGTCCCATCTTGGGTTTTCTTGGCAGAGATACTGAAGTCGTTTCCCATTTCCTCCTCCAACTCATTTTATAGATGAGGAAACTGAGGGAAACAGGGTTAAGTGTTCTTGCCTGGGCTCACACAGCTTTTCAGTGTCTGAGGCCATATTTGGACCCAGTCTTTTTTATCCCAGGCCTACAGCTCTATCCACTGAAATGCCTTAAAGTAAATACTTAACATTTGCAGAGGATTTTAGCTAAATAGATGCAGGAATGACAGAGGGGCATTCGTGATTAATTGAATGGTAAGAACACATTCATTTTTCAAAAGCATGGAATATAATTTCCTACACAAATGGAGAGGCCCACGTAAGCGCTCTCAAAGGAAGCCCTTTAATATATTTTGCTAATCATAGAATAAATGGCCACTGAAGTCCCTTCTCTTTCTACCTCTAGAAGTCTCAATATGATAAGATGACACTTATTATATGATGATAATAATGATAAAATTACAAAATGCATTTGTGATCTGGGCCTGTTTATCTCAAGAGTCTATTTTCACACATCTTGTTACTTCCTCTGTGAGTAGTAAATTTGCAAATCTACTGGATATAAATTTGCAAATATACTGGCAACTGTATATTCCCACAACTGGCTAGTCTTTAATTCACATCTAAGTGAGATTAACAACAATCCAGGGATCAGGCTATCAATGATATGAAAAACTAGTCCAAGAAAACTCTCTCACCTGCTTTGGTGAGACTTTGCTAGGGACTATTTGGGGACATGGCAAGTAGCTGCAAACATTTTTCCCATCACCTTTCTAGCTCAATCCCATCTATGCAACATATACACTGACATCATGACCTACATCTTTGTAACACTGTAGTTAAGAAAATTACAGAAGCTGAGATTTCTCCAAAGTCAAGATTCCCTATAAGTTTCCATTCAAAATTCTCAGCTGTTTCCAGAGTCATGGAAAGATCATATTCAGATAGTTATATTGGTATAAAAAGTAACAAAAGGGGCAAACCCCAGCATTTGGTGTCTTAGGGGTAACATGTTACCAGAATTCACAGATCCTCTCATTTTCACTCTAGCATTCTCTCTCCTCCCATAAGCTCATGGGGATTGTCCAGCTGGAAGTGATTGCTGCTGCTATCTGACAGTGGAAATTGTGTTTTTCCCTCTTGTTGGGAATAATAGAGACAACACAAGGAGAGAAGAGGTGATAAAGATGGAACCACTTCTGGCTTTCAATCTGTTCTCACCTTCTTGAGGAGGCTCAGCTTTGTGCTTTCACAAATCAGGCTTAATGCTATTGGATCTTGAACTGCTTGGAAAACATGTCTTTACCTAAGTGACAGTTCCCTGAAAATTCACTCAGATTATTGAGGATACTGCTGAAAACCAAGCAAGCATGGCTAGCAAGTAGAGACAAACTGGTTGTAGTTCTGGGTCTTAAAGAGTTGGGAACTTTAGCTATTGGGTATTCAGAACAACACACAAATGCACTGACACACAAAGACTTTTTTTTTTGCCCTGGAGGGGAATTGTAATACATATATATCTAGATGATATTGTTTTATTAAAAAAAAAAACCTTGTTTCTTTTGGCAAATCTAACAAACATTTGGGTAGGTAAGACAAAATGGGAAAATTACAAAGTGCCAAAGGAATCCAGTAGAATTTCTAAAAGCTACAACCAATCCATTTTTTTTAATGAAATGAAAATTTCAACAAAAGAAGCAAAGTAAGATTAGCATTTCTGGAAATTAGCACAGTATGGAAGGAGGAGCAGCTCAGGAGACAGGTGACTTTGGTTGGCTTAGCTCATCTTTGGGAGATTGCTTCCTCATCTGGACAGTGAAAGAACTGGACCAGACAACCTCTAAGGTCCAACTCTAAATCTATGATCTCATCTTGGTATACCTCATTCAGGAAAATTCAGTGAACAAAAATTTAGAAAATTCAAAAGGAAATTTTAAATGCCAATATTACTAGCTCTATTAAGATAGAGCATAGACCTGGATCAATAATTTCTCTACAAATATCTGCCACTTTTAACCTTGGGGAACCCTGAGGAAAAATGACATCCCCGAGATCTTGGAGCCCCTTTTTATGGGAGCCAAGACATAAATTCTAGCATTCCTGGCTCCATGTCTAGTTTTCTGCCCACCACACCACAGCTTCTCGTCATTAAAAGCCTAATATACAAAGAGAAGCCAACTTTTTATCTTGTGATTCACAGAGCTCATTTTCTCTAAACCAGGAGTTCTCATTCCCTTTTGTGCCACAGATTCCTTAAATATCTAGGAAAGAAATACTTGTTGTTCTACGCACTCCTTGTCAGAATACCGTATTTTTAACAAGTGAAGGAAATCCAAAGTTTTGCTTAGATGAGAGTGAAAATATTCAATATCATTTCCCCAATCCAAATTCACAGAGCCTCTACAAACTATGGCCTGACCCTTTGGGAGCCCATGAACACATATAGGCCTAAGAATCGATCAATGTATCACTTAGAACCTCTCTGACACGAGGGGGACTGGTCTGAAATGTCCAGCATGAGATACTGCACGGAGTATTCGCAAATACTTGTTTAAAGATGGGAAGTCGGGAGATAGTGTGACTCATAGCCGTGTAAGCCATAGCAACACATTATTTTAATAAGGAAGAATGTGAAAGTGAGAAGAGAAAGCAGAAGACTATCACATGATGTTTTTCTCTTGCTACCATATCAACATTCAGGCTCAGGTCCCAAGATCGGCTGAACAACCAGCTTGGGAGCCTTAAGCGAGAGTCTCCAGCTCCAGCCAATGAAGGCCCTGAGCCTATTGGGAGATGCCTGTCGTGAAGCTGCTTTGGGAGCCTTTGGGGCACCCTGGAATGCCAGGGGAGGGAGGGCGCCCCACTGGCTCTGAACTGGAGCTCCATAACTTATCTGCTTTTAATATGCTGATAATTACATTTGAATAGAATTGCTTTCTTGGCACTCTTCTGCACTTTATTTTATTTTCTGCATTTCAGATTATTCAAAGGCTTCACCACATTGTCCAAGCAATCCCTGATGGTAGGAAGGTTCTCTTCCAATATCCCTCAGCCATGCTTGACTTGGATACTTCTGATGATGAGGGGCACACTACCACCAAAAGGCAGCCCATTTAATTTGGGGATTACCAGATGGGCTTTCCCAAAAGGACATCCTCCCCCCAGATGCATGCCATAATTGGGGGAGGAAGTGCAGCTTTGTTTACCCAGTATGAATAGTTAGAACCATGATTTTTTAAAAGAAGTCCTAACAACTGAATATTTCATGTTTTTTTTTCTCTCTACATCTGTTCAGGGAACAGAGACACAGCCAGATACATGACCTTGGGGAGGACTGGGTACATGGGCCTCCAGGCCACCATCAGCCCTTTTTATGGCCCCATGGTGCCATTTTGGGTCACTGTCCCCATCACTGCTGGGCAAAGGACCTGGGATTAGACCGGTGTCTACTGTAGCATTGTACCCAGAATTGAATGTCCTCTGCCCATCAGGAAGATCATTGGCATTAGAAGCAGAAGACCTGAGTTTTAATTGGCTGCTTTACTCTACCCTGTACAACTTTCAGCAAAACTCTTCACTCATAAAGTAAAGAGGCTAGACAAAATCATCACTAAAATCCCTTTAAGAGTCATGGTCTAAATAAGGAAGACTTCCTTTAAAAAAGTATATCAAAGCTCCGTAGTCCTTCCCAACCTTTCAGTTCTCTGTCTGGTTCCTAGCTCAAAGACTTAGCTGTGGGAACCTGGGTAAGCTACTCAACTGCTGTATGCCTCACTTTGCTCATCTATAAAATGGGGATAATAATAACAGCTGCTGTCAGGATCAAAGGAGATAAAATAAGCCTTCCCTGGTCCTGTTCCTCACACTACACGATTACTCCTAATGTTCTCATCTTCTCTCACCTTCTGCTTTTCTAAGTCTGCAGCAAGACTCCAGTGCCATCTGACCACATACCCTTGGGCTTTGAGTTCCTCCAAGGCTTCTACCACAGCCTCCTCAGTCCCCAAAGGAGAGGTTGGGAAGTAATGGAACAGGAATAGCTTGGTCCAGCCCCAGTTGTGCATCCCCAGGATTTTGCATAGAGTGGGATCCAAAAGAAAATATTTTTGGCTACCTATGCTGATGCTAAGAACAAGAAGCAAGTCCCAGTTGTTATGGGGGGGGGGTGATCACAGCATTTTGTGAACCATGGGGAGATGTGGTGGGAGGACCAAGGGGAGGGGGGTGGGCATTCCTGCTGCTCTTCCCACAGGGTTCCTGACTAAGCCATGGCAGGAAACAGGTGCATGGGGGACTGAGGGATCTCCACAAAGCCTCCAGTTGGACAGCATAGTAGAGAAATGCTTTTGCCCTTTGGTCTAAATTGCTTTTTTTTTTTTTCTGTTCTGCCCCGAGGTCTGCATTTCTAAGTGTTAAATCTCTAGCCCTGACTGCCTTTTCTTGAGGGGCCTCAGTCATGCTTATTTGCCTCCAGCTCAATTCACTCCAGAAGTCACCAACTTCTCAACAGCCACCAGCTGCATTGTGTCAAGGGCTGATTACTCCCTGTGGCTCCTACCTGCTCTGTACCCCCTTCTCCTCCCGAGAGACTCTCTGGCCCTTAGGGCAGAAGCTCTTTAAGGGTAAAAACTGTCTGACACTAAATACAGTAAGGTGTAATAAGTGCTTCATAAATTCTCTCTCTGTCTCTGTCTGTCTGTCTCTCTCTCTCCCTCCCCCCCCCCCAGTCCTCTTCTCCCTCCTCCTCCCTCTCCACTCAGCTCCCTACTTCCTAAGGACTGACTGCTGGAACAATCAATTATGCTCCTTTCTCGCCATGCATATCCAATTCCTCACTGAGCCACTCCACTGCAGACTCCAGCTGATTCTTCCAAGCCAGAAAGGCTTCAAGTATGAACCTGGTGACAGCTGACTGTAATCAGTGAATCCCGAGATTCAGGCGTCTACCAAGGGATTTGGG
This sequence comes from Sarcophilus harrisii, assembly GCF_902635505.1. Taxonomy (NCBI): domain Eukaryota; kingdom Metazoa; phylum Chordata; class Mammalia; order Dasyuromorphia; family Dasyuridae; genus Sarcophilus; species Sarcophilus harrisii. The sequence goes on along the minus strand of NC_045428.1, from coordinate 11,440,531 downwards.
CCCATGGCAACTCCTGAAAACAGTCGGGAAAGGCAGAGTCATGGAGGAAGCGAGCACAGTGATAAAATTACCTCGGAGAGACATACATTCATTCATACATTCACACAAACGAACCAAAGAGAGACAAAGGATCTCTTGTGTGCAAACACTATACTTGGCTGGAGGAGACACATAAGGTCCAGTCCTGGCCCTCGTGGCGCTTACACTCCGATATTCGTCACGGAACCTAGTAATATCTCGGTACACGTCAGTGACTCGGTGCCGGTTTATGGAATCGGTGAATGGAGGAACGAGGGGAGATAGTGGAATTGACTTGACGGACATTTAAATATACCCCTTTTCTTTTCGTTTGTTTTTGCCAAATATAGCAAACAGTGTGGCTATTCTTCAGAGACAAAAGTGAAAACAGATGTTCACCAGCTGCCCCAACAGAAGTCACTGAATGTGGAATACATAATGCTTTGTGTGGCTTGTAATAATATTACAGCAGAGAGGCAATTTGACATTATTCATCGGGAACTGGATTTGCATCTTGGCCATCGGATAAATGACAAAGACACAAGGGGAAGCAGCTGCAAAAAGGAGCGATTATGATGGTAGCCACAGAGCTACTAGCCGGGTGTTTTCCCAACTTAGTTGCTCCCGATTGAGTGACCCAGAAGGCAAGGGAAAAGGAGAAAATGGGACACATGGGGTTAGGCAAAAATCACACAGTTCTGCTCCAGTCTCAAAATCTTTCATAAAAACCATCAAAAAACTACAGGGAAAAACAGTATCCAAGCACTGGGATACTTCTTCAAGTCTGTGTCTTTTTAGTCTCATTTTGATTCACAGAAATAGATTAAATCTACAAACTGTTTTTATTCTCAATCTCTAATAGAAAGAGAAAAAATCACTGATAAATTCAAAGATCCGTTTGGTGAAGACTAGACAGAATCAAGAGTTGTCATCTTAGCTTTTGATCTATCAATGAACATAATAAATAATAGTAATAGTAACAATAGCTAACATTTTTATAGCACTTTAATGTTTGCTAAGCAATCAATTTATTTAATTCTCATAATAATCCTGGAAGGTAGGTGCTATTATACCCATTTTATGGATGAGGAAAGTGAAGAAGAGATTGAATAAGTGACTTTTGCATGGTCATATAGCTAGTAAATATTTAGCTATTGAAAGTTCAGGACTTGAAATAAAAAAAAAAAAAAAAAAAGATCAGAAGCTGAATCCTATCCCATGGAAGGTCACATACTGATGTTGAAACTAAAAACTTTTGGCCACATAATGAGAAGATAAGATTCACGGGAAACGATCCCAATGTTAGGAAAGATTGAAGGCAGAGGATGGGATGAAAGAAGAGATTTAGATGGATCACATCATGCTTATGCTTATTCCATAGAAACAATCAATGTAAACTTGGACAGACTTTGGGAGATAGTGGAGGGGCACTCTATAGTGCATGGGGTCATGAAGAGGTGGACCCCACTGAACAAAGGAATAACACCATTTACATCAAAAATGATCTTGAACATATCAGTTCATGAATCTCAACTTCCCCTGTAAAATGGGGACATTTGTAACACTGATTTCCCAGAGCTGTAATGAGGACAGAACGAGATAATCTTTGGAAAGCACTTTGTATATAATAAGATGTTATATTAATGCTAGCTATTATTACTTCCATAATATCCAGTATATCTATGGAGCTTTGGGAAAGTCACTTTGTTGCTACAAGACTCGGTTTCCCCAAATGTAAAGTGAAAGGATCAGCTAGATGACTAATTTAGCAAGATGCTTCCACTCATAGGATTCCATGACACACCCTGAGTATGTATCATGAATAGGAGCTAAATTCTTTTATTTTCAAGACAATCAGCATGCTTTGAGTTGATTCATGAAAATAAATAGAGGATGATTATGTTTCAGGCACGGAAGGTGCCAGGTGTTCACACAAGAAAAGCTCTGATTCAAAGAATAACAGCCTTCCTCAGAGGAAAGAACAGCATGGACATTTTGACAGACCAAGGAGGCAAGGTTTAAAAAGATTTTTCTTTGCTAGCGCACCTCCTCAGAAACTTTCATTTCCTAAAATTTAGACTATAATTACAATGATTATATAAGTAGATTTAAATTCTGGGTACTTAATTTGCCAAGGGTAAATAAAATATTTTCTGAAAATGTGAACTACGAATCTCCTTTCATCTAATGCAAATGCTATACTTCAAGCTATTTTTAACAAGCACACAAAAGAAGAGAATATGAACGCACCCTTTTACTTTCCCATAAACACTCTGGTTCATTGTATATATCAAAACATAAATTTAAAAAATTCTACCCTTCCTAAACTAAAAGCAGAAAAATATAGCACTGCCAGGGACTTTGATTGAGTATTGAGTTCAACACCTTCCTAAGTATTCTCTATAGCTTTCCAGTCGTCCATATTTTCTTGGATACAGACAGAAGAAAAAACTCATTACCTCTTCAAGCAGCTGATACCATTCTCAAAAGGTTTTTCTGGATGTTAAGCCTTTCAATTAAAAAGTCAACAAGCATTATCTACGAGAACAACAACTAAAACATATGTCCCATAGTCCTTACCCTAAAGAAGCTTACACTATATCTGAAGAGAGAACTGTATAGAAAGTGGTATGTACAAAAGAGATCAAAAATAAGCAGCTGGGAATACTAGCACCTAGAGGTCTGAAAAGGAGGGACATTGGAGGAGAATCTCAAAGGAGATGAAGAGTTGGAGGTGCAAAGGGGGAACTCTCGAGGATGGGGACAGTCTGTAAGTCTGAAGAAGAGTAAGAAGGTCCATTTGACTAAAACAGAGAGTAATCTGCAATAAGGGCTGAAAAGATAGGTTTGGGCCATGTCATGCAAACTACTGTTGATTAGGGCCATTACTAAACATCACTCAAAATGGTTTCCTTTTTCTCCTAAAAAGTAATAGGGAGCTACAGCAGTTTATGGACATGATGAAATTTGTACTCTGATGCATCCAGAGAAAAGTGAAGTGAGGAAACACAGCTTTCCAGATGTAAGCTGGTCATAAACAGACTTAGGGGAGCACCATGTCTCAGAGGTCTGGACACCATGATTACCCCAATATCAATGAAGATCACGTTAGCTTTATGAGCTGCAATAATCCATAAGAATCAAGAGAGAACACAAAGTTCAAAAAAGCTTGGTCCCTTAGAGTATCACCTTATTAATGACTGATATTCCTTCTGTTTTTGTCCATAGCATAGTCTCCATATCACTTATAGGTCGAACCAGGCGATGTAGTCCGTAATTGGGGATTGCCCTGAATGTATTTTGTCTCTGCTGCCCACAAGAGTGGGCACGAATGAGGAAGCATTGAACTGATTTTGAAAACAAACTGGATCAAAACTATCTGGGATCATAGATTTTGAAATAAAAGATATTAGAAATCAAAGAAAGTGACCAATTATATCATTTGAAGGAGGTTCCCAAAAGCCACTTTTGTGCCCAAGTGGCAAAGCTGCAAGTCAAACCCAAATCCATTTCTTTCTCTCTGAATGATTGGACCTGGAGCCAAAATCTGAATCCTGCTACTTCTTTGCTCTATGGCTTTCAAGAGTCACTTTTTTAGAATCCTTGGCTACATAATACTGTAGTTAGACTACTTAATCCTGAAGCTCCTGTCTGGTTCTCATTCCCATGATGGAACATCAAGGTGGAGGGAGCTCTGGAGTTCTCCAACCCTGGCCAACATCCCAGAATACCAGCAGCCTAAAGAAACATGGGGCACTTTCAAGAAGGCAAAACTACAAAGTAAACATCTTTCCCCTCCTTAGTGCCATCTTTCCCTCCACCTAACTTTTAGCACCTTAAAGGTATGATTTCCCATTGATCTGGATTTCTAGCCCCACAAATTAGCCTGCTTCAAAATGATGCTTCCTTTCCCCTGAAATCAAAACTTCTGTTCACTGCTGCTGATCTCATCTCTCTTGATTAAATCAAGTGGCATTAAGGTGTGAGTGAAGGAGAAGCTTGTTCTACCTCCAAGGAGAATTTGCATCCCCAAAACACCAAATGAAGCAGGGGGGATCTTTGTTTTCTGTGTCTGTTCCAAGAGAGTAGACAAACAGGTTCAACCAGAAGAAAATATTGGGGAGGGGGGAGATTAGACTTCTGCTAGCTTGCACTGCTCTGTGCTGCCATTACACCTAATCCATCGTGATCTCACCCCACCTTTCATGATGTGCTGTGGATTTATGAACATGACTGAAAGGTTTGTTAGTGAAGTGAGTAAAGGAAGAGAAAATCAGTTATAAGCAAGGCTGGAAGGGCTCGTGCTCTTAAAAAGAGGGAGCACAAGATTTAGGGGCCTAGGATCCACATTTTTAGCTGCTCAGAGGGAGCATATTTCCTGGTTCTTGGCTGAATTCTAGGTATGTTGGTTGCCAGATGGTTGAATAACAGAGCGTTACCATTTAGGGAATTGGGACTACTTAATGCTATTCAAGGCATTGCACCATGCACTGAAAAGCGAATGTCGACTACCCAAGACATCCAACCTTCTCATCAAAGTCCCTCATTTTACAGATTACAAAACGGGCTCAGAGACATATGGCAAGCCAATGGGAAAGTCCGGACTAGAATCGGCTTCTTCTGAGGTCCAGAAGGCTCAGCTCACCTACACGTAAAGGTATCCATCCCCCTGCTCAAATTTCGGTTAGAAATGCTTTTTTGTTTGCTGTTTTCTCTCCAGAAGCTTAGAGCATCCCTCTGTTCCAGAAGTGCCTTTGTTGACCAACTCAAGTTTAAACTTCTCTGACTGGTTGTTAAGGCCCTTCTTCACAACTGAGCCTCCCACTATTGCCCATATCCAATCTAAACATCTCTTCTCAGATTGGATACTGTTCCTTCCGCACGGGTGGATCTGAGTCTTGCCTCCCTGGCTAAACCTCCCATCCCATCTTCCCTTTCTCCCTCCTCTCAAAGACAATAAGTTGTGCAAAAAACATTAACCCATTCTGATAGAGGCATTTTCTCAGTCCAAACTCCTGCCATTAATGAATTCTCAGGTCCAGCGTCTGGTCTTTATGCTAACCCGCAAGCATCTGCTCCTCATCCATCATCCAGCCAGCCTCACCAGAGGGCTACTTCTTAAGGAAACTGTACCTGGCTGCACTAATGTCTCATCTCAGTAATTCCTCCTCTGACTTACAACCACACAATTTAGCACCTAATTAGGGCTGGCCCTTCAATGTGCTCTCAATGTTTCTCTCTTCTTACACTGGCCTGGAAATGTTTCATGGACCAGGATTGTGTCTAATAATTCTCTTTTATTGCTACAATGCCTGGCTCAGTGCTTACTCTTAATACATAGAGATGTAATATGGCAGAAAGATTAGAATATGATACTTGGAGTCACAAAGATCACAGCTGCTAGCTAGATGATCCTAGTCAAGTCAATGTAAGCCTCAGGGACATCATCTGTAAAATGGGGATAATGAAAATACTGATTTCACAAGGATGTTTGGGGTACAGGTGAGGTATGGCATGGAAAATATTTTGCAGAACTTAAAGCAATTTTACTACTAGTAACAGGGTTTGTAAAATAAATACTTATTTGAGGGAAGCTAGATGATACAAAGGATAAAGCTCCAGGTCTGGAGTTAGGAACCTCATCTTCCTGAATTCAAATCTGACTTATTAGCTATGTGACCTTGGACAAGTCACTTACCCCTACTTGCCTCAGTTTCCTCATCTATAAAATGAGCTGAGAAAGAAATAACAAACCACGTCAGTATTTTTATAAAAAACAAAAACAAATGGGGTACTCCAAAGAGCCAGATCTGACTTAAACTACTGAACAACAAATGTTTATTGACTGATTTGCATTTTTATAAGCAATTTATAATTAAGGAAATTCACTGTAAACCTTGCATAGCAAATTTCATTATATTCTGGCATTCTTCAAAAGAAAGAATTCATGAGAACAGAGGGGAAAGTTTCAGAGAATTTGGCAAAGGCAAGCAGTGTATATGACTTTTCTGACTCCCCTCTTACAGTCAATAAGAAATATTTTTTTTCTTTTACTTAAGAGCATCTTCTTTGGCCAAGTAGATAATTAGATCAGCTGAGGATATGGATTATGTCAGACTGCTACAGCCTCACAATATTTATCACTACAGAGGTGCCCCCAAAGTATTCAGAGTAAATTGAAGCGATTTAAAATGAAATTGTTCTATGATTTTGGGGTACACCTTGTGTTGTACATACCACAGGTACTTAATCAATACACTTAAACTGAATTTGACAACTGTGTGTGTGAAGACTCTTTTTGGCCCTCATCATATCCATAGTATTGAGCATCCATCAGGACATAATCATTTATCCATTGCCAATATTTCACAAATTAACAGCAAATATGTACTTCCAACACTGATATGTCACATTGAGATTCACCATTTATTTGATCTAAAACTACACATTTTTGCTATTCTCACATCAGGAAAGAATTAACAGTCATTAAAATTAGAATCTCTCAGGCTGAAATAAGTTGCTTGCAAGCACCAATGAGCCTGGCAGTGAAGCAGGATCACTGGAGCATCAATACAAGGAAATTCAACAGAGATCATTAGCCACCACCATTAGAAAGTGGGGACTGGCTAATGACTTTTTTCTCAGCTGCAGCAAGCAGGTCATATTTTTATGCACACTGAATTTTCTCCCTCACTCCTACACACTTGAAAGTACTTCAGAAATAAACCTTTTTGATGGCCTCCATTTTTCCGCCCTCCCAGTGGTAGCTTCTTTTAAGTATAGTGGGCCCAGAAGGGTAGCATTTTGAAATGGTCTTTGGAGATAAGATTCTGAATTTACCTCCATCAACAAAGATGATATCAAGGGATGTTTTCCTTGAGCTAAAAGGATTCCACAAAGTAGGTGAATTTTAATTGAGCTAGAGATCTACTTCATTAACACAAAACTTTCTTAAACTCCTTCATGCCATTGTGAAGCATGTCTTATGTACCTAACATGTGCAAGACACTAGAGACACAAAGACAAGAGATGACATTATATAGGGAATGGAAGGAGGGCCAACATGCACACAGATTAAAAAAAATACACAAAGCAGTTTCGGAAGGAGGAGAGCACTAATCACAACCACAACAATAATAATGTCACATTTTTAGAGCTCCTACTATGTGCCAGGCACTATGCTAAATATTAACCAGTGAGAGAACCAAATTTTGTGACAAGAATAATGGATGGTATTGACCTTGATAGAAACACAGCAATTAGGAAGAGGAGAGGGTTTGAGGAAAACAATATTGAATTCCCTTTTGAACAAGTTGAATTAAGATACATATTTGGAACATCCAAGAGTCATTAAATAAAAAATATGAATTTTCATTTATTGAGCATGTATGAGGTGAAGTGATGAAGCTTGAGAGAGACTTTAGATTACTGCAATCACATCATTAAGAGCAATTAGGTGGCACAGTAGGGTAAGGAACTCATCTTAATGAGTTCAAATCCTTCCTCAAACACTCAAGCTGTGTGAAGTCACTCAACCCTGTTTCCCTCAGATTTCCTCATCTATAAAATGGATAAAAGGAAAAAGCAAACCATCCCAGTACTTTTGCTGAGAAAACCCCAAATGGGATCACAAAGACAACAACAAGAGCACATATTATCTGTACAGGATATTTTATACACATTTTCAGACCAAGTTTTATGACTGAAAAGAATATAACTTTTATAACATTAGCAGTGGCTCAGGATTTCCAGTTGGGGTAATAGAGAAAGGATGGGAGACTAATGTTAAACAAACAACCACATGGAGTTACCCCTCCACCGAAACCACAATCCATCGGGAGCAAAGGCCATTGCATCTTTTCTTTATTTCTTTGAGCAGCTGGCCCAACGCTTTGCACGGAACACTTAGGAGATGTTTGCTGAATCAAATTCTCTGGTAGCAAGTTTCTAATATCAGCATCCTCAGAAGTCAAAAGTATTCTGGCCGGTACTGATGACAAGCAGATAGACTGCTTATGCAAACACAGCTTAAATGGCCCCTGAACCTCAGCCTTCAACATTGGCAAAACTCATCATCCACCGCCTTGGGAATGCAGGCTGGTATTTGAGACCACAAGTCACAGGGAGGGAGTTAGCTTTTCTCAGAAAAGGACTTGGGTGTAATTATTGGGCAGTTGGATCCAATCAAGCTTCATAATACAGCGTAGGAGGTTGTATCCATAGCTTCCATAGCTTCATAAAAGCAATAGCAAAGTCTTGTTTGGGATAGATTCGGGCCCAAACCAATGGGATTACAACCCAATGGTTCTCTGGTTCTGAATGCACAGGTTCAATATATTGTTTAAGATCACGCACTTCAGAATTATCAATGCTCACCATTTTGGTCCCAATTTTCTAAAAGATGGAAGATTTTACAAGCTTGCAATAGCAGCTTACACTTACATAGTTAAATTCTTTCAGACATTTAACCTTGTAAGGCTCACAAGGACTCTCAAAGCTAAATAGGGCAAATATTACAGTGGCGTCTGTAAGATAATGGATTTTTTTTTTACTATGGTTTTGGTCACAATTTCTGTCGATTAAAAGGTTAACAGCAATACATCCAAAAAGCAAATAGCTAAGCATTCTACAAAAATGGAAAATCACTCCTTAGAAAAGTCAAGATTTCAACATCAAACCATTCTAAATTAGACTTAAGATTTTTCAGGGTGACCTATCAAGAAGAAGTGGCCACAAATATGAACAGAATTTTTATAACTTGATTTAAAATAATTGGAATAATTATATAATGATATAATGGCGCTGGCTTTCATGAACACATCCATTTATCCATAGTGACTACTTCTGGCCTGGACCTCAATAATCAAATAACTACAACTATTTTGTTGTAAACATACAATAGGCCAAATCCTGAGCAGAGGAGATTATCAAAAAGAGGTATAAGTGGGGATGTCCTGAAACAACTTCTTAATGTCTTGATATGGCTAAAATTTCAGCAGGAACATGTGAAACTTGATCATCAGCAAAATTAGAAACTCAGGCTTTAGCTATTGTTTTGATACTTGTCTAAATTTAATAAAATGTTAACAGAGATTAAACTTATAAATGTGCCTTGTCAGAGATCTGGTTGTTAAACATTTATACTACAGAATACAAGATGTAGTACATACCATGAAGTGACCTGTAATAAGACTGAAAATCAGGTCCATATCTCAATAGGAACAGCATGTGCTAAGTACGACACGAGCAAGGAAGACTGGGAAAATCCATGTTCAGAAAGATCACTACTGTGAGCTAGAGAGATCAGGGTAAGTTTCTTGGAAGTGGAATTTGAGGTGAATTTTAAAGGATAGGGAGGCTTCAGATAATCAGAAAAAAAGGGAATGGAGAGACTTCAAATGACCAGAGAAAGGACGATGAGGACTCCAGGAGGAGGGGAAACATGAAGGAAAATATGCAAGCAGGGAGGTTCATGACATGCATTTTAGGATCCTGCTGGTGTAGGGTGGAGAGTTCACAGAAAAATATCCTAGGAGACCAGTATAGAAGTGTTTGCTTGCTCTGGGATGACAAGAGGGTCTTGAAGGCTACATTCAGAATTATAAGATCATGGATTCACAGATTTCAAGCTAGAAGGGACCCCAACTACATGCAGTGGAAATCCACTGAAGGAGAGTGGAATGATCAAAGAGGTATTTTAGGAAGACACTTTATATTAAATACGGCATAAATCACATAGATGGTAAGTGATTACACAGATGTTAAGTGACCTCAAGAGTTCAGATACCTCCAAGTAGAACCAGATTATCTCAGACTAAAACAGCATGTTCACCAACATCTGCAAAGGGAAACGATTATGTAACCCGCCTCTGAAATTTAACTGGAATTTGAATGTATGATGGAGGAAAGAAAAGATACCACAATGCTTCAAATTTACCCTTAACGTAGCAGAACAGCCAACAGTGTGCTTCAGAGTATTTCCAAGATATTTGTCTTTCCTAGACAGAAAATGGGGGGAAAAGTGCATTTTCTCAAAATTAAATATAGCTGATCTGGAACATCAGTTCATTAACGTGGAATCTGATTAAAAATGTCCTGTTGCTAAAAGGTTAAAAAATTTACAAATATAAAATTAAATGATAAAGAGAAAAAATAGTAAATTAGGTGATGGAGGGTGGAAATTGGTTTACTTTGACATTGTATTTCTGGGAATGGCACAATAGTTAGTCTGTCCTAGGCACTTAATAAATGGAAAGAAGAAAAATCAAAATGTGGCTAAAATAGTTGGTATATTCTATTTGGCACACAGAATTTTTAAAATGCAAGGAGAAGAATTAAAAAAAAAAAAGATCAAAGAAACTCCGAACTAGAAAGCAATGGAGGGAACACTATTTAATTTCCCAAGTCTGACAATGTGTCCTGCCATTTCTCTGCTGTCACTTGCTAATATTCAGCCCTGTCCCAACCTCTTCCTTCTACAAAGGGAGATGATGAGGTCTGGCGATGAGGAGGGAAGTGCCTTTCTCCATGTCTCATAGCTAGTCAGTTAATGGTAGAGCTGGGCCTATCACCTAGAGATGACATGGGACGAGGCCTATTTTTATATCATAATTAAACCCTAAAGTCGTCTGCAGAGTCTAAACAAAAGACAAATTCCCTTTTGATAATGAAATTCTGCAAATGCTATTAGCAAATGACATTGAATAATTGTACTGTGCCCAGAAACATCCCAGATCCCCTGTGAAATCACAATCACAAAAACCTCTCTCTAGTAATCTTTTCCCAGTGATTTTCTATGGCTACAAATATATAAAATATATAAAATCCAATTCAGCAGGCATTGGACACCTGGGGCATATAAGGTTACAGGGAACCAAAAAGGCAATGGATAGATTTACTATGGATTTGACTTATTTAGAACGTAAGCTCTTTGAGGGCAGGAAATGTTTTCTTTTTCTCTTTGTTTCTATCTTTATATGTATGTATGCATATGTATGTATCACATATGCTATATAAACAAACCAAGGAAATATGGCATTGCCTACTTATCTATGTACATACATACACACACATGTATATATATGTATGTATCATATATTCTACATAAATGAACTAAGGAGATATGACATTGCCAACTTATCTGTCTATACATACATATATATCATCTAATATGCTACATAAATGAACCAAGTAAATATGACATTACTTATATAGCTATACCTACATAATACATACATACATATATATGTATCACACATGCTATATTAATGAACCAAAGAAATGTGACAGTGCCAAAAGCTATACCCATGAATAAATTTATGATTCCTCCATGTACTCTTGACTCTCCCCATTTGGTTACTTAAGGCTTCAGTAGGGGAACAGAATTTGTTGGGGATAAGGACTGATAAATCCAAAAGGAATGGAGGATTACCATTGTAAGAGATGACATGAGAAGTATCCAGGAATGTAGAAAAGGCAGCAGAGAAAGGGAAATAAAAATTATTAACTGAGTCTAGTCCTGGTCTTGCTGACTATAGGGTGTTTTCAGGTCCTGAGATCACGCTAAGTCTCTGGGTAGCAAATGTGCCAACTTGTGCTGGTAGAAGCTATTCTTCCAGGAGCTCCTTATAGCCCCAAAATTGCAGGTCAAAAACCCCAAAAAGAGGCAGCTGGAAGGAAAGAAGAATAATTTTGGGTGTGACTATCTTAGGTTGTACACAGAGTCGTATACCAAAGAGTCAGGATGGTAGATTTTTAAGGAATCAGCAGTGCAGCCTACTGTATTTGGATAATGGTTACGGATTCAAATGCTGACTGCAATCTGTTACCCACGTGATGATGGAGATGAATTTTCATCTCCATTTCATCTGGACTTCAATTTCTCCATCGCTAAAATGGGGAAAGGGAGTCTGACTAGATGTTCTCCGAGATCCTTTTCGGTTCTTGGCATATGTTCCTCTAAGAAGAAGGGGATCAATCAAGGAAGAAATAGGAACTGAGAAGAGGGGAGCTGGGTTGCTTATAGGGGGCATGGAAGATTCATTCCCTTCTCAGGTCTGTCGTTCTTCTATTATCTCACTCCATATGTTATTCCCTGTGTGGAGTGGGAAGTCCTTTATAAAAATAATTCTAACGTGCTATTTTCAAGGAGCAGGACAAAAAGAGAAAGGAAAAAATGACTGTTCTCTTTCACTTCCTAAGTTAGATAGAAGGTCCCCAGAAAAGGGAATAAATGTCAACAAAGACAAGGAAGACATAAAGTGGGCACCAGTGAGTCAAGTCAGACACAGGACAAGAGGGTAAAAGAAATAAATGTGTGGTGTTGGTGCCCTTTGGCCTTGAGCCATCGCACTGATCTTTAGGAGAGACTCAGAACCTGGAGCTCAAACACCAGCCACACTTACTATAAACAGAGCATCAGCTCTTAGTGGTCTTGAAATTGTATGAATTTCAGGAGCTAATTTGGCTGGTTTACAAAGTATAGGCTGGTCTTGGAAAACCATGGAAGAATGAATTGAAGATTGTCAGGAATAAAAATAGACAGATGCTAAATTGGTTGCTCTTGATAGTCTGACAAAAAGACTCTGCAAGTGAAAAACTATTTTTAAAAGAATTGTTTGGGAAGCTTTTGCAGAGAAATCTTATTTAAAATATTGTCTTTTCTCCTATTGAAAACCACAATGTCAGAAAGATCTCTCTTAGAGAAATAGAGGAAGGAGTCCCCTTATTGCTAAGTTTTTTTTCAATACCAACTCCCTGTAGTCAGTGCAGTTCTATAAGGGAAAGAAGAGTAAGATTTATGGTCACCTTTGGCCATCCCCTGCACCTCCAATTAGTCAGTGCTTTGAGGACCTGAGTGTGTGAGGGATCATGTTAGCTAGATGCTATAGGACAGAAAACCACATTTCTGACAATGAGATAGATTGTGTTGGAGAACAGATTTAGAGATAGAAAAACAGTCATGTGGCCCAGCCCTTCCATTTTAAAGATGAGAAAGAGTTCTAGACACTTTGGACTGGCCCCAAATCACAGAGGTAGTAATTTAGGCTCAGAATCCAGGGCCTCCAATGCCAGAACATAAAAGCTCACCATTATGCCCCACTATCTTGGAATAAAACAATTGGTGAAGAAAAACATACTATGTACTAATAGAACATATTTTTATACATAATTTATCTGATAAGCAACAGATGCCGAAACAACTAGGAACCTCCAGAAAGTTTTCACACAGAAAGTGGGGATGAAGAATGGGCAGGATATAAAGAATAAGGAAGCAGAAGGGGGACAAGCAAGAGGAACAGGGGTCACATCAAGGGGGAAAGCACAGAGATGCAATTAGGTGAGCATGATGGATAATAGAAATTATGGGACCAACCCAACTAAAGGATCTTATCACTAATATCAGAGAGATGCAAACACATAGACTACACTGGATGTTATTTAAAACAAGCCAACAAATGAACTAGTTTCTTTAACTAGAAAAAGTCCCAGGCCCTACAGGAAAGGTCTTACTCAAATTGAATGGAAAATCTAATTCTAATTCTATATTATACTGTGTCACAGTTCTCTTATATGTGTTCACATCCTGGATCTTTGACTTATATAGGAATAATACCTGTTCATAAGCATATAACACTTTAATGCTTTTTCAAGTGCTTTACAAATATCCTCTCATTTGATCCTCACCACAAACCTTTGATCTAGGTGTTGTTATTATCCCCATTTTACAGACAAAGAAATCGATTCTCAAAATGGTTAACTAACCGACAAGGTTCATATAGCTAAGAAGTATCTGAAGTGGAATATGAATCCACGGTCTTTTTGAATTTGTGTATTGCTTTACATAAACTACCCTAACTTAATGGGAAAGATGAGCCATTCCACTCAACTGCTATCCTCAAATGTCATAGTGCTCTTAAGGAAACAATCGGGCTATTACTCTGATCTGCAAACGCTCTTCAAGGCCTCAGAGATACTGTGAAGACTGAGAGAAAGACAAGAGAAGGCCCAAGATTTCCAATGCCATCTTATACTCTGTCTGATGGAAGAGAGATTCCATTCAACTTTGAAAGAACTATATGGCTCACTTGAATGAGTAAGCTTAACAACAGGGAATTCATAATAACCCATAAAAAAAGAAGAAATGGTAATTATGTTAAATCTCTAACAATCCTTGGGAGCTTTGGGGAAATATTCAGTTTATCAGGGATCCAATTCGAGGAAGTTTCTCTCTAGAGCAGATCTACTGGGGTCACCATGTACTAAAACCATTTCCAAAGATAGCTCATGGTCTTAAAAGGTGAAAGAATGAACCAGGGATCCAAATATCAGTTAATTCAAGAGTTCTTAAATTGATGAAGACTTACCTCTAGAGCCCTACAGGAGGTGATTTCTAAATTGCTAATTTCCCTGAAAGCTTCCACTCCAAGACAGAGATCAGGATCTCAACAGATTACTCATGGTATTGAAATGCTAGATAAGTCAGGAAGCCATCTGCCCTGGCAAGTAAATTTCACCAGAAATAGAAAAAGGTGCTTCAGAATTCTCTGAACTGAACATTCTCAGAAATTCTGGGTTTGATAGAAAACGGTTTGGGTTTGAGGTCACAAGGCCTCAGCTGGAATTCTGCATCAACATGTCTTGTGCAACTGTGAGCAAGTCACTTAATGTAATCTGTGTACTGCCTTCTTTACACGGTTGTTAACAAACTAACCAAAGAAAAGCATGAAGGACTTCAAATCCAATAAAAGCTATATAAATTTAAACTGAAAATGATTTAAGCTAAAAAATTAATTTTGGGTCAAGCGTGGCTCTGCTTTTTCCCCCTTAATTGTGTGATCTTGAACAAATCCTTTCAGTTTTGAGGAATTCCATTTTTTCCACTGCAAAATGAGGCCCGTTCTATCTGTGGTCCTGGGTTAGCTCTGAGCTTTATATCAAGGAGCATGCTGGCTCCCTGCCGGTGTTCTTCATTCTTATCTGAATGGTAGAAGAAAGCACCTTCCCCGCCTTCCTGGGGTAGGTCATCGGTTGATATTCTAAGAGCCCTCTAAGGTGAAAGCACAGAAATAGGTCTCCTTTTGTTACATGCACTCCTCTATTGTGAGTATTTCCTTCTCATGCAGAGATCATGGCTCACGCAATTGACTGCATTACATAATTTTGCCAAGGCTGCTAGAAATAGAGAGGGATATCGATAGTAAAAAATAAATAAATAAATAAAAATAAAAAGAATAGAGACCTAGTCTTTCAGGAATGAGATTCATACACTTAGAAGATTTTGCTATTCTCCCACTATTGTTTACTTAAACAAAACCAGAATTTCAAAGAAATTTGTGTAGGCAAGGAGATGGAAAAGTTATGCTTTCAAAAGCAAATAAAAAATTGAAATATGTTTTTGAAAAATAAATTAATTAAAAAGAGGTAAGACTTGAGGCAGGGAACTCAATTAGAAGGCTACTTCAAAAATCTAGGGAACAGGTTATAAGGATCAAAATTATGAGGCAACATTGGTTGGTGCTCCATTTATGCTAAATGCTTGAAGAGTGGTAGAGTATATGGGAAAACAAGCAAAGCAACAACAACAAAAAAGAAAAACCTCATCTATTAACTAAGTTGATTTAAGGCAAAATGCTACCTTTCCATTTCAGATCCATTCCACAAATGGAAGGCATTTATTAGCGTAAAGCAGCTCTTTCCTTACATGAATTTAAGTAGTATATGATATAGGCTCTAGTCAAATCAGCTGTGAAACTATGAGAAAAAAATAAACAAACAAATAAAGGCAGCAAGCTGCAGGCAGTTGTTTGTACTATGCACAACCTTAACGTCAGCCTTTTTCTATCCAGCTTGTTTCATGGTTTCCAATGTATACTGTGCCTTTCATCTTGAAGACTGCCAAGGTGCTTTACATAGGAAAAGCCAGAGGGAAGGCACCCAGCATATGCTTAATGGAATATCAAGTTAAGAGAAAACAGGAGAGAGACTGGAGGTAAAATGTGTCCTGAAAATATAAGTGGGAAGCAGACGTCTAAAATATCATGAAGCTTCTGAAAGCTTCATGGGATCATAATAATCACTTCAGTTCTCTACACATATTGCATTAAAACAGTGTGAACCCTAATTTAGAGGAAAGAATGGAACATGAAAAAATACATATCATGGTTATGGGCATCTGTGACTGGCAAACATCGCCTCAAAGTCAAGATGATGAATGAGCAGATCCTTTTGGGATCCCACATAAATCTTCCTAAGGATCCTTATGGAACCAAGAGCCTCTCTTTATGTACTCAAATCAAGAAAGGAATTAATGGAAAAATGCAAAGGAAGTATATTAAATCTCTATCATAAAGTGGCAATTATCAAAACTATCTACTTTTTGGCTAAGAAATAGAAAAGTGGGTCAATTTGATAGAATGGTTTAGTAATCTTTTTTTGATAAACATAAAGAGCTAAACGTTTGGTTTAAGAACTCATTATTTGGTAAATAATGTTGGGGAAATTGGAAAGCAATCTGATAGAAACTAAGAACAGATCAAGATCTTATACCATTTACCAAGATGAGGTCAAAATGGACACATGACCTAGACATAAAAGGAGATGCCGTAAGTAAATTAGAAGAGCATTGGTAAGGAGGCACTGTATGACTTTATCTTCTTCAAGTTAATGTTATTTCAAACTGTCAACAGTGCTAATTTTCTTTTAATTCACATTTGGCAGTCAATGTAGCTAGGTGGTGCAGTGAATAGAGTACCAAGTTCAGAGAGCCGAGTTCAAATCTAACTTCAGACAACCATTTGTGTGACCCTCAGCAAATCACTTAATCCCTGCCTTAGTTTCTCACTTGTAGAATGGGGATGCCCTGGAGAAGGAAATGGCAAACTCTGCCAATTTCTTTGCCAAGAAGACCCACAGACAATAGAAAATCAGAGATGACAGAATGTCAGAATAACCAACAAAAGCCATTGATTTCAGGCACAGGTTAGACCAGAGAACAGACCACTAAGGCCCTTGTACCTCAGACTGAATGTGCCTGTGAACAACGATTTTAATTCTCTAATATATCGTGCATATGATTATGTTACTGCAGTGACACCAATGTGGCAAGGAGAAATGTGCTCAAATAGCAAAAATATCCAGAAATAATTTCATAAAGGGGATGATGGGAGGGTGTAACACCACTAAAAAATTAATAATCTGTCATATTAATCTTTTTGAAAGAGATGCATTCTTTGTCCAACGGTGGCTCTTTCGGAGTTGAAGTGGATCTGGGAAGGGTTCAGAATTAAGCTGCATAGGGCCTGCTGGGTCTGTTTATTTAAGCTATTTTTATAACTCTGCAGTAGCCTCATCCAAGTCACCGAATCCCTGGTCGAGCATTTGGCCCCATGTTTATTCAAGACCTATAAGTTATAAAAAGCCAACTGGCAACAACCTAGTTTTTCATAAATCAGCCAGCGCTATAACATTAAAGCAGACCTGTGGATGTTCATGGATACGATCAACTGAAAACTCCAAATAGACTCTTCATAAAATCTGGAAACATCATCCGAATAAAAGCTCATTCATTCGGCCAGGTGATAGACCTGTCGACTTGGACTACCCGGGCAGGGGGTGAAGAGTGACTCAATTAGTTATTCTTGGAATATCAGCCACCGGTGTCTCTCCCAATGCTTATGGAGCTAGGAGAGGTGGGCACTCTTGGAAGCCCCTTCTGACACACACCGAGTCCAGTGAAATTATTCAATAAAAATAAATTCTTGGCCTTGACTATCTATTATGGCAAAGAACAATGCCAAATCTAACAATTTAAGGCATCCAAGAAAAATATGCCAGAGCTAGCAGAGTGCAATGGTGGCTCTCCAATTAAAAATGGTTTCCATAGCAACCAGATTTAAGATGCACTAGGCAAAATATGAGTTGGTCACGCTATCTTTTCAGTCACTTACGTCTGAGCATTAAAACCTGAAAAGTGTACTGTATACAGAAGTGTGAAGTTCCCTGGGGGAGAATTAAACACATTCTCTTGTTCCCAAGAAATAAAAGTTCTTGGTTACACAGACAGCCTCCATTGGGTTTCTTGAATTTTCATAGGTTAATTGAATAATATAGAGTAAAACATTCTTGATACTAGGCTTTTCTTCCCCTTTCAAAAATATATTATTGGATTTATATTTTCTAAAAAAGCTTTCAAACAGAGCTCCTCCTACTTCTGTGACTGTGCACTCTTTGAAAAAAAATCCAATTTGTTTTGACTAGACTAAAAATCCTTACAAAGGCTCCTTTGTCCTACTATATATCATGTGTCAAATAAAAAAAGATGTCACCCAATATATGTGCTTATTGACACAAGGAATTTATACTGGTTGCCCCTGGGCAAACAAACGGTTCCTCTGCTAGAATTCAGAGAAGACAGACTCTCCAAACGGTTAAATTCTTTAGTGGGATTTAAAATTACTTCCCTTTTATTTTTCCTTAACTACTATATAACTAATCACCCTATGAAAACTCATGCATGAAAATATTATTTGTTCTCCAAGGTGGTAGAGAATGAATAGTAATGTATAAACCTCAAAAAGCTATGTAGAGTATTGTTGATATAATGATGATTAATTCAAATGAATAGACTGAGCACTTGTTAATCCTGTTACTGCAAACTGCAAGGTCCATCTTTTTTATTTCCAAACTCGGCATTTGAAGTGAGACAGCATGATATAGTGGACGTAGAGGTATCCCTGGGTTCAGATCCCATTTCTGATATTTACTACTTGATTGATCTGGGGCAAGTCACACACTCTGACTGCCTCAATTTCTTCACCCATAAAATGCATCTTACTCCTAGGGTTGTTGTGAAATATGTGAGAAAACCTGAGTAAAGTACTTTATACACTTTGAAAAGCTATATAAATTCTTACTACTATTACTACTGTTGCTATTGCTCTTACTATTGCTGTACTACAACTGTATTACAAGTACTACTGCTACTGCTACAAGTATTACTGATATAGCTGCTGCTACAAGTACTATTGCCATTGCTACTGCTACAAGTATTACTGATATTGCTGCTGCTACAAGTACTATTGCTATTGCTACTGCTACAAGTATTACTGATATTGCTGCTGCTACAAGTACTGTTGCTATTGCCACAGCTACTAAAAGTACTACTGTTACTACTGCTGCTTGTACTACTACTATAATAATATTATTGCTGTTGTTGCTACTGCTGTTGCTCTTGCTGCTGCTTTTCTCTACTGCTAATGCTGCTACTATTACCGCTTCTGCTACTGGTAGCAGTATTACTTCTGCTATTGTTGCTGCTGCTGCTATTACTGCTAATAGTACTTTGCTGCTACTACTACTGCTGCTGATGCTACTACTAGGAGTACTACATCTACTACTATTGCTGCTCCTATTACTGCTAGTAGTACTATTGCTGCTACTACTACTATGCTGCTGCTGCTATTGCTACTAGTGATACTACAAGGATTCTACTACAATGGCTATTTTAAATGATTTAAACATTTATTCTTTTTAAGAATCTTCAGACCCTTCTTCACCTCCACAATAAAATAACAAAATACCTACAGGGAACTTGAGACAAAAAGTTTTATAGTATACAACTATATTAGTAATTAGTCTACAAGATTCTAGGTAAGCCACATGATTGGGTCATTGAACTGGAAAGCACTTTAGAGAGCATTTCAACCCAATCTTGTAATAAATGAGAAAACTGAGGCTTTGAGTTGTTAGGCAGCATGTCCAGGATCACATAATTAAGTGAAGAGGATCAGAAGTAGGACCTGAATTAAGGACCAGAATTCCAGACTTGGAATGACCTCAGTGCATACACCTTCTCCCACTCTTCTCCCACAGCAATAGAGATTTTTGGAAAAAGACTGGGTGGCCATATGTTGGGAATGTTGTAGAAAGGGCTCCTGTTCCTACCCAGTTGGCACTAGGGAAGACGACCCTTGAGATGTCCCCTTCCAGCTCTGAAATAAGGCCCTCTAGCCTCTACTTGAAAGCCCCAGTTAGCATTGAACCCCAGTTAGGAGTGCACCACAATCTCTCAAGGCAGTTCCTTTTCCTTTTGAATGGCACTAATTCTAAGGAAATTTACCACCCAGTGCACTCTGTTCTACTCTCTGCCAGCAAAAATAACAAATCTAGTCTCGTTCCCTTTATTGTAGATACTACAGCTTTGCTCACAGCAGCCTCAAATCACCCTGGTCGATTTAATAAGTTTGCAGCTGACAAACTCCTAAGCTGTTTTCTGCCTCAGTGATTGCCTGTCCATGCCATGAAGCTTCTTCTCTAAAACCAGAGAGTAATACATTTTTCTTATTACAGCTTTCCCCCTGTTGAATTCTGTTCTGCTTATGGATCCTATATTCCTTATACTATTACTCATTATTTTCCAGGACACTGAGAACAGTAGACATTTTCATGAATTGTACTTTGGTGAAAAAAAAAAAAAAAAAACAGGATTAAGTCAAAAACAAGAGGGCAGTTTCATTCTGTGGAAAATTAAACAATAAGAAGGATCCCTGCTTCCCCACAAGAAACGAGAGGGTGTTACCTTTGCTCCGATATTCAACTAAATAAAATGAATTTAGGTGGAGCAAAATCTTAAATGCTTAGACATTAACAGTGGAGATCAAAAGGTAAATTCGGTCCCATTTTATGCAGAATAGGTTTTATTCCTCTGATCACCAGACCAAAAGAATACTGCCAACGCGTACCTCTCCTTTAATAGCTTTATTTTGTACTCCATCAAACTTTTGTATTGGATGAGCTGAAAATGCTTCTGTGGTCACTGGATGCTTTTCTCCTAAGTCAATTATAACAATTTATACACCGGATTTATGAGAATTTATCTATTGGAAATCTAAATTTTGGAAACACGCAGATCAATGATCAGAAGACACTGTCACAATGTAGTGAGGAGGAGTCAAATAGGGAGTAGTCGCCTCATGACACCCCAGCCTTACAAAGTTAAGCATTTTTAGAGCCACACAAAAGATTCTCTGTTTTTTCTAGGCACAGTGGAGATCTAATGTATTCCAATCTGAGGTTGGAAAATAGAGGCCACATAAAATGTAGAGCTTTCTTGTAAATGCTCAAACAACCTGCATCCAGTGCCCATCTGTTTTTGTTCACAGAAAATCACTCTCAGTGTTTCTCTTGCAAAAGATATTAAACACCACACTTCTAAGCGAGGTGATTTTGTTTCTTTGCTAAGAGAACACCATTTGGAGATGCAGTGGAGAGAGTGACCATCCTGGAGTCGGGGATACTCATTTCCCCGAGTCCAAATCTGACCTCAGACACCTACTGATTGTGTGATTCTGGGCACATGACTTTACCCTGTTTACTTCAGGACCTTCATCTGTAAATTAAACTAGAAAAATGGCAAATCTTTCTAGTATCTTTGCCAAGAAAACCCCAAATGTCAGGAACAAGTAAAAGGACTGAACATTATTATGGTGACACTCGTATCTATAGTTTCCTGAATTAGCAATTCACAGAGTGTTTTGAAATCATTTCAACAACCTTAGCCTCTTTTCTGTAAATAGGAATTCTATTCATAATAACTTGTGACTTGAAGAAAACCAGAATCATCTTTTTTTAACCTTAGATTGTGTAACAACAAGCTTTCCCCCTCAAGTGCTTCATATCTTGATTTGCATCTCTGGAGTTTAGTCACATTTGTTTAAGTCCATAAATATGCTGCTTTTATTAAGGCTAAATTTTTGACAGTTTAACCCTTTCCCTTCTCCCCAAAACATAGCTCTGATAGAGGGGGAAAAAAGGAAAATGAATTCAATTGTTCAGTGATAGAATGAATTTATCTATATAGAGAAAATAAATTAATCATTCTGGCAAATCATTTTTAAAATTTAGAACAAATAAATAAACCTATGTGTTGAAAATTAATGCTTTCTATTTTGCATAGTTATGCTGTCCAGCTAAAAGAAATCACTATTAGTACCCCAGCCCTCAGGTATGCCGCCCAGGGATTGACTGGATGGAATTGAGTCCACATGAACGCCATAACTCAGGGCCCTGATTGCCATTAATGGGGTTGATCTGGAAATCCACCACCACAGTGCCAATGCTCCAGTCCTATGCTTGTCTGAACATCAATTCACTATGATATATAGCATTATAATATAACATATTTCAGTCATTCCAAGAATATTTCCCAGTTGTTTACAAAATACACTGATTTATTTGGCAGAGATTTAAATGCATCCCAGTGAGAAACAGCATCCACTTTCTCCAAAATTATATATATATATATTTAAAATGAGTTTCCTAGTTTCCAGTTAAATGCTTTTGACTCTCTTCATAACTTAAGAACTGAAATATTCTCAGAGACTTAGTTGACTTTACTAGATCCTTATCTTTGAGGCTGGGAAATGGAGAATTCTTGGTAAAAGCTGGACAGAAATATGCTTAAACAGAAGAGACCATGAGGTGTCTCTCCCCATTTCACCATCCAGCAAGAAAGGATGAACAAAGACCTTCAGAAGGTAAGAATACGACAAAAATCTGTTATAAGGATGGAACAGAAAATAAACACAAAGAACATTGAAAACTGAGAGTGATGCATAAATAAAGCAATGGTGTCTCAAGGGTCAAATGAAGACTATAATGAGCTGAGACTTTGCAAAAGGTCAAGGACAAATGACAAGGGCCTTTATTTTGTTATGGTTTGCTTTGTTCATTTGGCCCCCTCATTCCCCCTTAGCTCAATCAACCCTTGAAATCATAAGCATTTAATACATCCCTACTGTAGACTGGCAACCCCACCCTCTTCCAAGAGCATTCATTTCTCTCTTCCTTCCCCTTTTTCCAGCCTTCCCTTCCCTCTATATATACATAAACATACACATACAGATTTTTTTCTTTGGGGCCATTTGAGAGGTTATGTGAGAGACACAACTTCTTAAACACTTTAAGAAGTCCACAATATTAAAGACAGTAGAGATCAAATTGTCTGACATATCATAGTTTTCCTGGACTAGAATTATTCAAATTGATTTCTGCCTTTTCATTTTTATTAACTTAATACAAAATTCTAGTCTGTCCTTAACCATATCCCACAAGAATAAATGTAGGAATATGGGTTGAGATACAGCTAGAGTGAAGTTATTACATCTACAATATATAAAACGTAGTGAATTCTGGACGCACATTGATGGAGTATATATTCATCCTGGCAAGCCCTGAAAAGGGCAAGTTTTTGTTCACTGGTTAGTCCTGCTTTCAAAAGCATTATCTTAAGCTAGAGGAGAATCTGGCTCATTGGAACTTTCTTATATTGTAATACTCTCATCCTAGATCATATGGAGACAGGCTAAATTGAGGAAAATCACATTCATGACAAGAAAGATTCTCCATCTCGCTAAAGCATTTGTGAAAGGGAACCCTGGGAGAAAACAACTCAGCCTTTCCAGAGGGGTTCATTTGATTTCTTCTTTCGTAACTCAAAATAAATGAGGTAGCTTTCACCATAACTCTACACAGCCCCAATAGGTTTCACGGTGATGAATGCAATAAATATCAATTGTATAAAAAAGATTCTTTTATTAAACAAAAAACATTTTAGAACTGCTTAGAAATGAAGGCCAGAACTAGCCTTACTTTCCAAAGAAAGGGAGACAATGGTTTCAATCTGACAGACAGCATTGATATTGCACCCCAAAATCTGATGAGTGCCTTCAACAAAGCTGGTCTTCTAATAGTGGGAACCTTCTGGGCTCAGTGCAAGATGCATTTTGCTAATGACTACTTCTTAATTTAAGATAGGACTACTAAGACTTCAGAAGATTTTTAGAGCATCTGGCCCTGCTCTCATTTAAACCTCTAGGTATTTTTCTTAACTAATCTTCTCCAGTACATGATCTGCTCTGATCTTAATTTACTACTTTCAAAAGGTAATGATCCCCACTTACACAATTGTGTGGTTTCAATCTGGATATTGGTCGATGTTTCTATGGAATCAACAATAATCCTTACAATTGTTATTTCTATACTACTAGAATAGAAGTTAGACTTGAAGGGGTCTTAAAACTGTCTAGTTCAACATTTTTACTTTCAGGAAACTGAGTCTGAGCAACCAATGGTCTAAGGGTACACCTCCAGCTACTGGCAGAGATGAGATTGGAATCTTGGTTCTTATTTTCCAAATCCACATTGCCATGCCTTAGAAAATCTCACAAAAGAAACAAAGACTCAGTCTGTACCCACAAAACCAAAAAAGGCTTTTCTAGAGAATTGTTTTCCAGACAAATATTGATTGCATGCACTGAGACATTTCCAGAGAGCCCTCTCAAACACTTTTTTGAGCACTAAAATTTGAATAATATTAAATAGTATTAGGATCAGTTCATTATTTATAGATTTAAATGTTTTAATCTCTTCTTTCAGACCTGAAACACCTCATATTCCAAAGGTTGAAGTTTGACAATACCATTCCTTCTAGCTTCTACACTGGCTAACTATGTTCTCTCATCTCCATCCTCCTATAATTCTATACTCTTAACTATATTCTTTCACCTCAATATTCTAATTAAGAAGCTACACTCTCAGTATACCTTTCACCTTTATATTCTATATAATTTAACTCTATACTCTATACTCTAATACCTCAATCCCCTAATTATGAATCCATACTCTAACTATACCCCATTCTTTCACTTTTATACTCTAATTGTAACTCTGTACGCTAACTAAACTCTATTCTTCACCTCTATACTCTAATTATAAATCTATACTGTGTTCTATATTCTTTCATCCCCATACTCTAATTATGACTCTATACTCTATACCCCATTCTTATACCTCTGTACTCTATACTCTAAATATAAATCTATACTCTAACTATATTCTTTCACTGCTACATTTTATACCCTAATCATAACTCTATAACTATATTCTTTCATCTCAATACTCCAATTATAAATCTATATTCTAAGCATACTCTATTCTTTCATCTTTATACTCTACACAATTATAACTCTATACAATATACTCTAATTTTTTCAGTACTCTAATTATAAATCTGTACTCTAACTATACCCCATTCTTTCATTTCTATACTTTAATTATAAGTCTGTGGTCTAATTTTACTCTGTTTTTTTTTTACCTCTATACTCTAATTATAAATCTATACTGTGTTCTATATTCTTTCACCTCTATACTCTAATTATGACTCTAACTATATCCCATTCTTTCACCTCTGTATTCTATACTCTAATTATAAATCTATACTCTATACTTTCACCATTATATTCTATATTCTGATTATAAATCTATAACTATATTCTTTCACTGTTGTGTTTTATACTCTAATAAGAACTCTATACTCTGATTATATTCTTTACTTACCATCATACTCTATAACTCTATACTCTAACTATGTCCTTTGACTACTATATTTTATGCTCTAATTATAACTCTATACTCTTAACTATACTCTTTTCTTTTACCATTATATTCTATACTCCAATTGAAAATCTGTACTCTGTATCTCATTCTTTCACTGCTATACTCTATATTCTAAAATTAATGTTATACTCTATTATTTTACTGCTAAACACATTACTCTCATTATAAATCTATACTCTAATGTTTCAACAAATCTTTCAGTGGCCTGAGTGGCACTCAGTGTAATGACTCTGAAAGGTAAGCGGCCAGTCAATGGGCTAATGGTGGAGTCAAAAGCCTAAGAAAATGTACAGGCACTTGAGTCTTTAGGTAGAGAGATAGTGTGCTATGGCTGTAGGATGGGACATGGCATCAGAGGTATTATTCACAGTTGGGTTAAACTGATTTTCATTGTTATAAGGAAAGTTAGGGAAAAGAGCTGTGTTGAAAAGGAAGTATAAAAAAATTAAAACCATCAATAAAACATTAGAGCCAGTGAATGATAGCAAGAATTTCCTCCAAGTCTTCTGAGTTTAAAAATACTCTCAAGAACTAAGTCGAGGACTAAATTAGAAAGTGACTTCTGTGCTGCAGGAGTGTTTCAGGAGAGGCTGAATAACCACTTGAGGATGTTGTAGAATATATTAATGCACTGAGCAAGACTTGATCTTTCAAGTTCCTTTCTATTCTAAAAGTCTGAGCTCTGAGTTTAAAACACTGAGTTCAAATACCAATTCACTGACTGCTACCTTTATGATTATAAGCAAGGTATTTCACCTCTCTGGGCCTCAGTTTACTTATCAATAAAATAAGACTAGCTAGACTAGTAAAAAAAAAAAAAAGAAAAGAAAAGAAAAAAAAAACATTTTAAAAAAGTAAGTGGCCAACAAGGGTCTGTTAGCTTCTTCAAAACATTTATTTTTGTTGTCAAATAGTTAGATTATCTTATGTGTATATTTTCCTTTACTGTTTGGCATAAATAACTAAACAAGGAAAAATAAGTTCTTACTCCATTGCCAGATTCTAAAGTGCCATGTAACCAATCAATCTGAATTAAGATAGAATTTACATTAATTATTCAATAAATAATCAATGTCTACTGAGGTACTAGGAGAACAACCAGGAGATCCTGTCCTCAAGAAGCTTACAAAAAGGGCAGAACAAATAGTTTCATAGGAAACAAACAAAACCCCCAACAGTCGGTGATTGAGAAATCACTTGTTGGGAGGGGGGGATTTAAAAAATTTGTGCATTATGGCTCCCTTTGCACAATGGTCTAGTAAAGCTTTTTGAACTTTCACTTCTCAGAGTAATGTTTTTAAATGAGTAAAATAAATGTGTAGGCTTGCAAAGGAAACCAATTACACTGAAATATTGATTCTGACACAAGCTTCTAAAATACATTTTTAACCAAGAGACCAAAATAAACTTTGTTTCACATAAAGTATTCTAAATTCCAAACAATTGACTTTCAAATCGACTTTGTGACTTTTTGTCAGGCAATGTGTATATCATACAAATAAATTTTCTTCATCTCCTAATATTGTCATCATCAACTATTGAAAGCACTCTCAATTTTGTGTATGTGTATGTTGTTGTGAAACAAATTGTCCAAAGCATAGATGCTAGTATCCCTTAGCAGAACGAGATTTGTGGAGTTGTTATTATTGTCATTACTTTTCCACATTTACACACATATGCTACAACATATATTTGTTAACAAATCATTTTCCTTATTATACTTTGTTGCAAACGACTGATTTGGACTGGATTTATAGTTGAGCAAGCTAGCAGAGCTAGCTTTTAGTAATAGGAAACTTGTTATAAAAACACTCAGAATAATCCTTATTTTAAGAAAATATGTAATGTTTTTGCCATTTGAAAAAGAAAGAAAAAATATGGAAGTCCATTCTTAAAGCAGATTTGACTTTTTAAAATATTATTCCATTTTTTACTTCTCAAGTAAAGTGTCACGATGTCTAGTAAACAAAAACATTCTAAAACCTTGTAAATTTCTGAGGCGCAGTTATTAAATGAAAGAACTTCTATAAAAGAGAATGTCCAAACATATCGTTATTCAGAAAAAGAACTATTTAAATCTATTGTTAACTTGCTATTAAACAGAAGAAATAACACAAACACAAATCATGATGTGTAGAAACTCCAAGGCCTAAATAAAGTAGTAAGAATCTAAAAGGTGCTAAAGATGGTAACAGTGAACTACTCACTTAGACACAGTCACATTTTTATGTAATTCTTTATATTGTCTAAATACATATCTATTAAAGCATGTTTTCAAAGATTAGTCCAAATCCTAGAAAACAAAGCATTTTGGCCTGCCCTTGCTTGAAGGGGATAAAGCTAGAAAAAAGCAGATATGATTTCATTCAAAACAACTTCTACAGGCTCTAATTCTAGCTACCAATTTGTGGTTTGAGACCATATTTTTATCCATTTTCACCTCTTCCTGAGTTTTTTCTGCTTATCTCTTCTTCCCCTTTGTTCTCTCTAGGTTAGTACCAGATGGTAGTGGTGATAATCGTCTGGGCTGGGAGACAGGAAGGTGGGTGGGCCAGGGTAATTTAAAAGACAGGAGGTGGCAAGGGATTGGCACGTCCAAAGATTATATAAGATCGTACCTAGAAATTATATAACGTCTTCTACCGTGATCTTTGTCGGAATTGACATTAATGGGTGGGAACATTTTAACTCTTCATGTGTTAAAGTACTTGATACTAGATTATAGAGGAAAAATCCATTTGGAAATATATTTAAAATGAAATAAAGTAAAAAAAAATGTGAAAGGTAGATTTCTCAACTATATTGAAATTATATGTAGCTAAGACCACAATCTTTATCCCCAGAGGATTAGAAGAAGAAAAGATATCACTGTCTGTCTCCAGTGGTTTAGAATTTACATATATGTGTCTGAAGACAAAGGATTAGGTGTGAATGGATATCTCTTCAAATCTTTGAATGCTTCATGATTCCAAGACAGATTTTACTTTGAAAAACCTCTCACCTGTCATTTATATCTATCCATTCAATCTATCATATGTGTCTCTACAAATTATTTATCTATTACAAATCTCTTTATCTACCTATCAGTAGCATACATTCTATATCATGAAGCCAGGTCTTGCCTGACTCTAAGATGAGAGAGTGCAGCTTCTCACTCCATGATCTCTTAACTCTCTGGCCCTAGGCAACTCTCTATGATGATAAATGGTAGACTAGGTATTGAGCTTCAAGGGTAGAGCAAGCATTGTCACAGGAAGTTGCCTGTATCAGTGGAATTAAAAACCTAGTATTATACTCATTTTCTAGCGTGAAAACTACTCCATATCAATTAAAGGCATGAAAGGAGACAGCTTGTGTTTAAGTCAGACTGATTTATCATCACTATAGGGGATTGTACCTTATGCTTTGTGGCGACAGATACAAATTATGACTGAACCAAAGAGATGTCAATAGAAACATAACTGCTTTATCTATTCTTTTTTGGTAATTATGAAAATTTCTTCAAAATACATACTCCTATAGGGCAAGTGTTTTTAACCTGTGGTCCACATATTCCTAAAGGGTCTGGAATTGGAATGGAAAAATATTTTATTCCGTCAACCCTTGGTTTCTTTAGTGATCTTTTAAAATTCTTATTCTGAGAAGGTCCATAAGCTTCCCATCAATTGCCAAAGAGGTCCATATTAGAGAGAGATGGATAATATAGATAATTCAGAGAAATTTCCAATGGCACCAGGAAAATGGGACAATATGTTGCGGTAAATTAAAATTCTTCTCAAACAAAATCTGGCACTGCTGTTATTTCTGATTTTTTTAGGGTCCCATTTCCTTATCTTCAAGTAGTTTTGCATTCAGGACTTTTTGTTGAGAGTTCACCATCAAGTTTTCGTGAATAATATCTGTCCACACCGTTGGAACGACATTTTCTGATGCTCCTTTCTGCAGCCCACCATGAGCACTGAGGTTTTTAGTGCCCACAATTTCCATTTCCCCAAAGATCCCAGGCTTGCTAGATTCTTCAGCATTCAGGGGAGCGCTATGTTGTTAACTGCTTGCATCGACAGAAATGGCATTTTCTATTAACTAGTGACCAAGGGCAATTGTCACTATTTTCAGGAAATGTATACTGAGTGAGCCTTACTATACAAGCCAAATCTCCAGAAGAATCATGGCCTCAGGTAAATCATTGCTAAGTCGTGCCAAGTGATGTAAAGTGGTAGAGGAACAATGTTATGATGGATATAGGCCAGGGGACTATGAGATGGGGAGGCCTGAATTCTAATCCTACCTTGAACATTGCAACCCTAGACAAGTCACTGAAATTCTCAGGGCCTCAGTTTGCTCATCTGAAAAATGAAGAGATTGGTTTTGATGACCTCAATGATTCTTTCTCATATCAAATATGTGACTATATAAAACACAGAATATTCAGAACATTATAAGATAGTTTTGAAAACGTATATATACATGTACATATACATATTTATGATTTATTTGAAGCACATTTATATAAAAGAGAAAGCACTAGCTGAGAGTAAGGAGGATTTGTGTTCAAATTCTACTTCAGATACTCATGGCAAATGACTCAGACTCCTCCTAATTCCGTTTTCTCATGCATAAAATGAATGTGTTGGACACATTCCTTCCAATGGAGATCCTATGATTTCAACGATAACCAAATGTCTTATCTAAAAAATGGAATTTCCATTGATCCTTTACAACTTGAATTAATTGTAAAGAGTTGTATGTCAATTTTGCTATTTGGAAAAAATTATTTAAAATGAAGGAAATTATTATAGACAAAGGCATTCATATCTCACTTGAACACGTGAAACATACACACAACCCTGCTGTGACTATAGTTAGTCAACCACACATAGGAAGAAAAACTATTTCAAGATTACCAAGATATTTTGGTTAAGGGCACTGTGGAAAATGACTTTTTCTTGTCTAAGGAAGTTTGAAAGGAAAGATGATCAAATAATAATCTTCTTAATAATAGTCCATCTGGTCAACTGGCCAGTGCTAAGCTAGCTCACTGAAAGAGGTATCTTTGGATATATCGGAAAATGGGCCTAAAAGCAACAAGGATTCCTAGGACTTTGAAAGAACTGCTCCTAGATTAAATAGAAAATCAATATGTTTGAGAACTCTTCTTCTCCTTAACAGAAGGTAGTTATATGTCACATTATGTCATCATATTAAATAATGATAGCATATTGCTCTATGTCATTTTTGAAAAAAGGGAACAAAAACATACCATCTAGAAGCAAATTTGGGGTTTGCTGTGGCCTAAAATAGAAAATCATATTGCTATAAGTGACCTTGAATAAGAAATATTTCGTTCACATAGAATTATATGAATTCTGAATGTTTATTATGAATAAGCACCATTCCCAAAGACTCATTGCAGGCCTTCTCAGCACTCTGTAGGTATGTGATCCAGAGAATCACACCGTGCTATTTTGAGTTTGGAAAGAGATGCGAGGGATAAATTTTTGTTATGCTATTAGAGATTCATGATTCTAAGACCTTGTAAATATTTATATTTGTAATCAGTGTTGTTGATCATGATTAATTGATAACCTCAGGTGTCCTTGTAATTACAATGCCTTTCTGAGCTCACTGAATTCATCTTGAATTTATTAGGAAAAAAATTAGTAAGATGCAGTAGTTCAGTGGAAAACCACATTGGAATCAATTTACCTCTGTGTGAAAATATTTTATTACAGTAAAACGAAGTATCTTTTGATCTGTAGAAAGCAAAAGATCTCATGGGAAGTGGGGCAGATGATGACAGATGTGGTAATTTATATCTACTTTTGCTCATAGCTCAGGTAAGCCCCCCAAGACTTCATCTGATTTCCCAAGTATCTTTGCTACCTTCTGGTCCACCCTAACCCTTCTGCTAATGTTTGGCAAATTCCATCTAAATAAAGGGATGAATGACAGCTCAATTTCCCTTCTCTGACAACCTAATCCTGCCCATTTTCAGCCGATTTCCTCTGACCAGCATGGGACACCATGGGGTAAATGGTCACAGAAAATAAGGCAGCTTCGAGGGAAAAGCTGTCAGCTTGATGAATCTGGGGGACTGTGACACTGTTTGTCAATAACAGATCTGGGGAATAACCATTAACCATTCTGCCTCCCAACTCCCGAGCTACTAAAATCTGACATGACTCAGAAATCTGCTTAGCTGTTTCCAAGACAAGATGCCTCTAAGCAGCTTTGGCTTTCCTTAGCAAGTTCTTTTGTGCACAAATCGACATGGACATTCACCTAAAAGATCCCTGTCACTTCCTGCAGTATGCCTTTTTAAAATTTACATCTTGTGAATATGAAATCTACCACATGTACTATGAGGTACATGTCTCATCACAAGATAATTCTAGGACTCATACCTTAGGTTTTCTTTCTCAGTCTACGTGATTTTCTCATGTTGTTTCTCTTATGTTGTTACCTGGTTCCAAAATAAGTTAAAAGCATTGGCTATACTAAGCTTATCAAAGTATATATTGAAACAAATTACAAAAGATCACCACTTTCCTTCCGAAAATGTCAGGTGATAATATGCAGACTCATATCATTTTTAAAAAGCTTTGTTGATACCTTTTTGTTTTTATATTCTAGTCATTTCTAAATCTATTCCTTCTCTGACCCCAGAATTGAATCTCCTTATATAAAAGAAACACTTAAATGAAGTAATAACGAGTTGATACAATGGCCTTATAGAACAAAATTTACAACATTCATGTTTCCCAATTCCCTGACAGAATAAGGAGGCAAATTATATTATCTGCTCTCTGGGACTTAACTGACTTTTCAGTAACTCAGTTGAGCTCACTTTTAGTAATCTTGTCACTGTCTTAGTTACTGTGGCTATTAATCGTAGTTTTATGAATGTCACAAATTTCG